>NC_092360.1:19345014-19407158 GCF_030848805.1 Temnothorax longispinosus | reverse complement strand
TACATTCAATGCAATGTAAATGAATAAAAACCTTATTAATTTACATTGAAAATTGAATGTAATATAATGTAATCTGATCATATTGTATCTATTATTTTAAACAGGGAATGTAATATAAAATACTTTTACACATGACTTTAAAGGCTTTAAAGTACTTTTACTATTTATTTTGTTTAGCAACGCCGTGTATTTGTAACTGAAAATTTGTAAATTTGTTTATAATTTTGTATTAATTTTTAATTCTTATTTTTTAAAATAAATGTTTAATTTTGTATTAATTTTTATATATTACTTGGGTTGAGTAAGGTAACGCAATTTTACGATATTAGGGTGCTATTCATTTGTCGTGCAATAAATTGTTCAAGCATGTTAAGGACGTTCTCTCGTCCTTATACTAGAGAAAATCGATTTTCTTAGGATTTTCTTGAAATTGTGAATATACGTTAATTTAGGTGTGCTTTATGCGTGGTATGAATTTCAGTACCTTTTCCGGTATAAAAAATAAAGATACTGAGCCTCAAAGTTTCAAAATAAATTTTTAAATTTAATTTTTTTTAGTTTTGGCATTTTTTCCTTGTAGAACTCGACGAGAGGAGCAACTTTGGTCCTCTTGGCTAACCTCGTATCTCTTACCGTTTGGCCTGGAAAACCTTTTCATTAGTAAAAGTTGAAACTTTGAGGCTCAGTATCTTGATTTTTTATACCGGAAGAGGTACTGAAATTTATACCACGCATAAAGCACACCTAAATTAACGTATATTCACAGTTTCAAGAAAATTCTAAGAAAATCGATATTCTCTAGTATAAGGACGAGAGAACGTCCTTAATTAATTTACATAAGACCGAAAAGTTCTTGAGTCTCTAGAAATTTTCTGTTTTGTAGCCAATCAACTCATACTACGATAATTCACTCGTTTACGCGTTTACTCAAAATTCCATTTACGCGAAGGAAAATTTTGTTAAGCGAAGGAATTATCGTAAAAGTTACTACAGAAGTAACGCTCGCGTAAACGTAGTTAAGCAAGAAACATTAAGTTAACGTTTAGACATATTGACATTATACATGTATTTTTTAAACGTTTTTTAAACGTTTTTCAAAATTCCTTTTGTAATTTGGACTTAGAAATAACGTTGGTTAGTATATAAGGACTTAAGGAGTTCAGGTGCTACAAAAAAATGCGGCCAGCTTCATGAAATTTAATATATTGTTCTGGAATGCAAAATAGAATTATGTGAATTTTTGGGAAATTTTTCATAGTCACGTTTTGAAAAAAATTGACTCCAAAATTGTACTTTTTAGCATAGGTTCTTATGGGAAATGACATATTGCTCACCTTCAGAATGAAATAATGCAAGAAAAAATGCAAATAATAAGGAAGAAAAATATGCACATATGTAACTTAATAATTTACAAATAAATGAGTGAAAGAAAGGGTAGGTTATTATCGCACATTTCGTAGAAAATAATTATTAACAAGCAATATTCAATAAGAACAAGCTAGGTGTTATGCTAAATTATTATATTATAAACAATATACATAAGTACTTCAAGTATGTTTGTTCCGCACAATGAATTTATAAAATAAACACATGTATTCCTTTCGACAACAATGGCAATCATATAATTAACGCTTATTCATTCGACGTTTCGACCAGGCTTCGGGTCCGTCTCAAGTAATCTAACGAAAAATATATAAAGGCAGTGGCGGTCATAACATTGTCAAAAAATTAAAAATACAAGATATCGTCCGTGTAAATAATACCTATGAGGGAGAAAGCATTCGTCGCGACATGCCCCGTCCAACATTATGAATTTTGACAGAACCTAACATAAGCAATACAGACGTTTCGGCCTTGAATATGGCCTTCATCAATGTAAAAAACCCTTGGTTATTGAAATTATAAAAATCGTTACATCGAGTCATTAAAAAATAACTGAGAAAACTGACGTCGTTAAAAATTAATAGAGAATTTTCGTGCCCAGCTTTTAAGCATTGCTGTGAGCACATTCTAGTACAGCTATCACAGAAGAAAGAAACATTTATTTAGAGAATATCTTTATTTTGATGATAAATGTCATTTATTTAAAATTTCATTTATTAAAATTCAATTTTTATTTAAAATTTAAAAATTTAAATAAAATGTTTCATAATAAGTCAGAAGCTACTCATTTAAATATTTTGTAAAACCTGTCATTATAAATTGAATGCTCAATTTGCGTTAATTACTCATTGAATGCGCGTTTTTGACGGCAAAAAAAGGACCAAGTACGACATACCAGTTTCTAAAAATGTTCTTTATGAAATTAAAATATTAAAATGTCCACTTGATAAACGTTTATAAAAAAAACATTCATTTTCTTTATCTAGGGAAAAGAACGCTTTTTTAATTGTTTCTTTATATATCGTGTGCCTATATAATAGCCATTTTCTCAAGGCGGTCACCCATACTAGTACAGTACTGCGCCCGTGACTTCGATGATCCAGTGGACACTGGACAGTGACAATAATCTTCTGATCCTGACGCTTCCTTATTGACTGTACTTGTCTATAACAGGTACATCTTTAAAGTGTTCAAAAATCTTGCAATGATATCTTCTTGATAGCTATATAACACTGCATATGAAATAGCTGTTATCATAAAACTATAATAACACGCAATTACATCCACTTATATCATAAATTCACCGCTTCAATCATAAAGTTGCGAAACAAACATATTGTAGTTAATTTTGTGGTTTTTATTTTATTATTACTTTATTATACAACATTAAGGGCCGGTTGTTCCAACCTGTTGGTAAACTAACTAATAGTTAAATCACATGTATGTCTTTGTTTTTCCTTTAAATTAGACAAAGATAGACATATGATTTAACTATTAGGGTGCCGTCACATGGCAGTCAGAAATTCGGAAAACGGAATCTCGGAATCATTCTGATTGGTTAGCCCCATGGGGCACAGTACAAGCTTCATGGGGCTAACCAATCAGAATGATTCCGAGATTCCGTTTTCCGAATTTCTGACTGCCATGTGACGGCACCCTTAGCTTACCAATAGGTTGGAACAACCGGCCCTAAGAAGTAAAAATAGTTATGTTACAAAAAAACTTTATTTGGACGACTTTGAGGCTGAGTTTCCACTGAGCGCGTCACGCGTCGCGTCATCCAATCAAAACATCCCATTTCGATTCCGTCACAAGAATGTAATGAAATGGGATGTTTGGATTGGTTAACTTGTGACGACGCGACGCGTGACGCGCTCAGTGGAAACTCAGCCTAAGACGTCTTCAAAATGACGTCTTTAGATGGTCTAAGAAACGACGTCTTATAAACGTCCATTATTAGCAGTCGACGTCATAGACCAAAAATGACTATAAAAAATAGACGTCGTAGTTTTCGGCCAATTTCGGAAGTGTTCTGAAACGGTCTATAGTGATGTTTTATTGTAATGTCTTTTTATTTGAAAATGGCATGCACAACAAAATTGGGTGTTTTCCTCGCCTCGATAGTAAGAATCCAATATGGCCGCGGTGACTACCCAGGAGCCTTAAGGGCAACGGCTCATGGAGGCCAAAAGGTTGATTTTTTGGGATCATGCTTATTATGACTTTTGACCAGCATCACAGAAATTATCTATTTCCAAAGTTTCAGCCAATTTCACCGAAATCTACTATCCCACAATGGTATTGAGATAACATCTTATTTTGATTTTGAACAATGATAGCATCTAACGGTTGATTTTTATGAATTTTATGATTATGGCGGGGTAGGTTTTCGAGCGTTTTAAAATATCGTATTAATGTTTTTCAGCTTGAGAAGAGAGAAGTGACGTATTATATAGTTAAAAGAAAAGTTCTGTTACTAATAGGAATTACATGACCGACATGAATACGACATGTTATTTGAGTAGTAATTTATTGTAATAAATAAATGACCGAAATCAAACGTATGTTATAGGGATGGGGTATATTGTTTTATATTGAAGAAAGTTGTATCTAAAATAGTTTACAATTGTTTTTCTGCAACAGCATTTTGCTATTCGATTATTACAAAATAACTTTAAAAGATACAATCTTTATCAAGAAGTACATATCTGTTACCCGTTTTGTGTTTTTATTACGTTTTTATTAATTTAACATGGACTTTGTCGCATAGCCACTTACCCTACTATCGGGGCAAGTTGGCTGCAATGCAGTATGTTCGTATTTCACCTTATACAAAGAAACTATACAGTATACAGGAGCGTTCCTGGCATAAAAATGTAGAGAAAGGTTCTCTCTGTCATATTAGTACTGTTTAATCATGAAAATTAGTTGTTTAAAAACTTCCTCAAATGCCAAAATTGTGAAAACGGTGTCAAACGAGCCCCGGTCTCCCCCAACATAGGATTAAAACAACAGTAGAAAAAAGACTACAAATATATTATTTAATATAATGTGCAGTTTATCGCACAATTTATTATTTTCTTTAAGGGGCTTCCCTATAGTGTGACAGGGCCCTAAAATAAATGATTTTTTAAAAGTAAAACGACAAAGCCATGTTGACGTTGTCTTGATTAATAGGCGACATAAAAAAATTAATTAAGCACATTATGTGGATTCATCGTTGTTTTTCTCTTGAGACGTTAGATTTTCCATCTATCACCGGCATGGTGAAACCTATATACCATAACTTTTTTTCTATCTCACTTTGGTTGTGTTTTGGGGTGTTCTTTTAAAATCGTCTCTGTAAATTATAATATATATCATTAATTAATTGTACATATACACAGAGAATATATACATAACATATAAGTACGGATAAATTATATACCAATGAGAGTTTTAGCCATTTTCATCCCTTGAAAGGCAAATGTTTTTTTCTGCCCTGAATAATCATGCGCCAACGCATCCGAAAATATAGTATTCAAAATGTTGCTCACGTGTTTGGTTGCAGTTTTGCCACCAATTCGAACCATTATGACTTTTCACGCATTTTACATACGATCGAGTTGAAATATCGCAGATTACTGCGTTTATTACAACCTTGTAATGTTTTTCTACATATTGAAATCCTTCTTCTATTAGTTTTTCAGTAATGAAATCCTTCAAATATTCACTAACTAGAAGGTTTCGCATTCCCGTGATAAACACCTATAACCCCTAACAATAATTATGCATGAATATCGCACTTATTTCAATAGCTATAGTACATTAGGGTAAAGCAGAAAAACGCGAAAATATCTCCGATTGATTAACAAAAATGGAAAAAAGCTGCCTATCGCAAACTTTATGTTTATGTATTTTACATATACTGTCACGTCTTTTTGCGTCCGAGGAGTGAGACGGATCAAAAGGGGAGGTGAGGAGAGAAGGATGACGGGCCTTTCCGACGGGTCTCTCGCGCCGTCCGACACTTAAACTCAGAACTAATGTTGGGCGCTAGACGCGTAAGCTCGCGTCCACTAGTCACACTAAAGACTCATTGTCTTCTTGTGTTAGATTTCGTATTCAGCGTCTTCGTTTATTCCTTGTAATCGCGTGTGATACTTCGCGTTATGTCGAACGTTTTGGCGTATAATACGATATAATATCTGGCGTCGTTCTGAGTGTTCTCGCGTGTGTTACATCTTCGCGGTAATAATCGTCTTATAGTTCGCGTTAGGTTTAGGGTCTCGCGCCTTTCGCGAGCACATTATGTCGTGGCGACAGAATTCTTTCGCGAATTCGGATATTGCGTCCTTGCGCGCCGAGCGTGGCGCAGCATTTCTTATGTTTCACACTACACCTTATGCCTTCCATATTATTTACTGATTACTTTCATGTTTAGTTTTAAGTTCTCTCGTGTAATTCGCGCTTACTTCATTCTCCGTAAGGTAATTCGAGTATCGTCGCATTCGACCATATTTTCCGTTTCTCGTGTAATTTACGCGTCATTCCGCCGAATCTTTGCGCTGCCCTATATTAACCCCGCCCACCGCCGTTAGGTCGAGCTGGCCGATTTTTCGCACGTCCGACTAATTACGTTTAGTGTTTATTTTCGAGTTTTCGCGATCTTTTAGTGTAAAATTTGTGCCCGCTATCTTGTCCCCGAGTACCCAAAGTGAGCCTGAGCCTCTCGAAGGTCTCCGTGTCGCGGTCGCTCATCTGCCTCGCGAGCAAGATATCCGTCAGTCGCGTGCAAGATCTCCGATCGCGAGGGCGGTCATTCATCGCTCTTCAAGATCTCCGTTTTCGCGAGCCAAGCAGAGAGATCGAGCGACTCAAGATTTTCCGCCCGACATTTCCGCGAAGGCTCAGCCTGCTTGGGTGCGCGAGAGAGCGACAACGGTGTATAAGATTGTCAAATAAATTGTGCTTGTCAATCAAATAAAGGGCGTGCGTTATCTAAACCCATTCCTCGCAACTCCTCGGCTTTTACCCCGCGCCCTGGTCAGGGTGGTCCCGGCATTCATCGTGTCCCGAGGGCACCCTCAGCAGAGCACGAATCACAAATATTTTTCGAGCAACAAAAAATTTCTAAATTTATCTTTTTACCTCCCTACATGTGTTTATTAAATTAGAAGTTCGAGTTTGTGAGATTCCCTTGTCAGAATAAGTAGAGTTATAATCACTAGCCAAATAATCACTTACAGTATTAAATTATCTGTAAGGGTTTTATGTAATAAGAATGATGGATTTGATTATTGTAATTAGCTATTAGAGATAACGCAGTAACTTGATTTTTACGTAAATTACATACAATTAGTTTTCCAACAAATTCTGTAAAAGTAAAACGCATCAATGTTAAAAAGATGTATGTCGCTATAGCTATATGTAGTATAATTTTGTTTTCTTGATTAAACAGTGTAAAGCTATAGTCTCAGAAATTATTATCATAAACAACATGGTATCATTGGGACAGAAAAAGCATAAAAATCGCAATTTTGTCCCATTTTTGTACTTGATATTGTTTAAATAAATCATTAAAAAATTCAAAAAAAAAAAAAAAAATATAAACAGAAAATCTTAAAAAACCGTAATTGCAATTCTCGATGTCATAGAAGTGTACCATAAAAATTTCATTCATTTTTACTGTACATGAGCAGAGATACATATGATATTTACATGGGAAGTATATCTATATATGTGTATACAATTTCTGTAACTTTTAAAGTAAATATCTCAGAAACGGGTCGAACAATCGATCGCAAAAGTAACACAGGTTTTTGGGATATATAAGTGCACAATCTCTGTAAATTTCAGCTTTATCCCTTTATTTTGACATAAGCGACATACATCTTTAAGTAACACGTTGATTAAGTATATAATAGTTATCTGTATATTGACGAATAAATTTCTTACATAAATTCCTTGAAATCAAATGTATAGTCACTTTCTTTTTATTCATTTTTAAAAAACAATCACTTTATGTGATTTTGTTATACACATAATTTTTTATTTAAATTATTACGCAGCCATTGTACGGAAAATACAAAAGTACGCGCAGTGTATATTTTTTTATGATAGTACGAACAATGTAGGGGAGACCGGGGTTATGTGTCAACACTTTACACTTTTTTCAAGTTTACTAAAAAAAAAAATAATAAAGATATTTAGCTAAAATTTTAATAATATAACCTTTCAACCTTGTTATAAAAAAACATAATTATAGAATCGTTAATCTTTTACCATTTTAAAGAGGTAATTTTTTAAGTAGGCAAGTCAAGAATAGACAGATAGCCCCATATGCGGGGTTATCTGTCCACATTCGAGGGGCTATCTGTCCATCATATAATAAAAAACACATTATTTATATTAATTTTTATATTTTTTTATAATATTATTTATTATTAATATATAATATTAAAAAAATTTGCTTAGTCGTTGGAGTCAAAGCAATAGTAGGTAAAATATACACTTTGTGTATATTTTTTGACAGGATTCCTGCGTGGAGCTAATTTTTCTTTTAATACGGTGGCATGAAACAGATTTTGAGTCTGTTGTAAAATTAATGTGATGAGTTTCTTTTGTCCCTTCAATTTTTTAATCTTTTTTTTTATTTGAGGCTTTTAGTTTATCCTCGGCAGCATTTGAAAAATAGACAATACTTAATAATTTAAGACAAACTCATATATTTAACTTGACGTGTATTTTTAAAATAAAAATTTGATGACGCAATTCTTGAATCACAGGATCAAGTAGCTGCTCGTAGGTCACTTTTTTACAGTAGCGGGTGAGAGTCCGAACATTTATTCCAAAGTCTAACGCTGTTTTTGCGAAAAGATTCTCGCTCGATTTTTATTCTTTTAATCACTCAAAGTATAATTTTATTAGATATGTCTATACCTTATCTGTCTTAAGGAAAATCTTTCTTCTGTAGTTACGTACCATTATCTATTTATAAAAGAACAATCCGTCATTGAAATGTGGACAACACATTGTCCCATAAAAAATAGGACAGACAGCCCCGTGACCACGTTTTTCAGTCTTTAACATGTTGCCAATTTTAGATTATGTGGAATTAAGATTTAACGTTTCTCACACCTGATAACTGTATATTAATTGATAATATTATGAACTGCTTACTTTAATTTCAGTTAAACTACTGTTGCACAGCAAATTTTTCGACCGCCGAAAAATGTGAATAATTGTTTTCGCTTTTCTATATAGCATCTGCGAGAAGCATCGCAAGAAAACAAACAACGTTTAAATCTTTTACGTAGAGCATTTCTAAACTATTTGTTACAATGGTAGAGACGTCTGTCTCTTAAAACCTCAGATAGCAGTACAGTGGACACATAGCCCCCGTAGACAGATAGACCCGGTCTTCCCCATTACTTAATTTTCGCAAAATTGTAGAAGCTATATTGTGTTAGTGTAGGTATAATAATATTAATATTGATAATAATATTAATGATGCTAATGTAAGAAATGTACTTAAATATTACTAAATATAAAATATTTTCTCTCTCTTCTCTCTCTCTCTCTCTCTCTCTCTCTCTCTCTCTCTCTGCCTCCCTAGCCTCTCTTACCTTAATCATGCCACATATTGATCATTGTTGTCTCGTATATCATGGTTTGAGCAGTGAGTTGAATACAAAATTGCAAAGGCTCGTCAACTGTTGTATTCGGTTCATCTATGACCTTAAGCGTGACGAACACATTACACCGTATTGACGTCAGTTGAGGTGGCTTTCGGTTGAAAATAGGAGATACTACTTTCTCGGATGTCAGACCTATCGCATTCTGCATATGTGTTCTCCTTCATATCTACGTGAGCTTTTTCCTCCTCCCGATCCAACACTTAGGAGATCTGACCGACTAGCTGCTTCATCCACTCAGACGTTCCATATTCCTGCTCACAGAACCGTTGCTTTCCGAAATTCCTTCCAACTTTCTTCCATATATTTCTGGCATTCTCTTTCCTAGTACAATAACTTCGGCATCTTCACTTGCATCATTCAGGAGCCTACTTTTTGCGTTTTTGCTTTCGTCTGAATCGGAGTGACGGGCTTTTGTTCTTTTGTTGTTCTTTTGTTCTTGCGTACCTCCTGCGAGTATACTAGTCCTTAATTTTAAGTTGCGTTGCGATTCTTTATTAGTTTTAAGTTGCGTTAGTTGTAAGTAGCGTTAGTTTTAAGTAGCGTTGGTTGTCAGTTGCTCGTAATTGGCATATTGTTATTGAGAGAGAGCATGTGCTTGCTGTTATAATTTTCTTTGTATCTTTTTGCCCTGTAGCCATTGTTTGGGCATAATAAATGATCAATCAATCAATCATATCTCTCTTTCTGCTCCTCCTCAGTAGTTCTCTCATCTCTCGTTGCTCTGCCTTCGTGTGTGTGTTGTGTGTGTGTGTATGTGCGTGTAAAATCTAGATTATATACCTACACGATGTATGTTGCAAAAGTATTATATAATTACGGAATAGTTATTTGTGTAACAGTGTCGTAAGATGAAAATTCCCGTGGTGGCGTGAGGTTACGCACGAGCCGAAGGCTCGCCTCCGCACCGGGAGAATTTTTCATCTTTACACACGACTTACACTCCCTATTTTATGTGGCACAGTGCCTGGAAAGTGTTAGGGTTTATCACTGCACGCGTAGCGCCTGCGTCAATGGGGCACGTGCCATGCACGGGTTGCAATAATATTCAATTTCTAACTAGTTCACGTTTATCCTTTCGTGATCTGCACGAATATGAGAATCAGGTAAGTCACTTTTGTCAAGAGTGTTTCTCTCAAACACAGAAAATAGAAACAGTATAAACAATAAGAGATTATAACGGTCATGAGTCGGTGGTGGGAATACACTCTTCCTCAAAATAATGCCAAAACCGCGAACAATAATTTAAAATTTAAATATTAAAAGAAAGGACGGTACCTAAAACAGGTAAACTTCTGCTTAAAAATGTAACACTAAGTATATACTTATGTAATGTTATGTTTTGGGTCACGGATACGATGGCAGCATTTTTATCCATCTAAAGTTATGGGAAAGCAGTGTACAATTCGCCTTAAAAGGGTCAAGAATATGTCACTTTTAATAATAATTTGAGCAGTAAAAATTTGGTTGTAATTATTTTGTTACTTGTATATAGTTTAGTTTTATATCTTTTCTTGCTGAAAACTAAGAGACTTCAAAATAGAACTCTTAAGAAATGCTAAATGTAACATGACAAAATCAAGTGTAATATAAAAACTAAAAGAGATTTCTTACAGAAATTTAATACTGTAAGTGATGATATTTGGCCAGTGAATTAATTAGGGGAAAAGGGTCACTACAACTAATTAGTTTCTGGATAGTATTTATAAAAAATTGTAAAAAATCATGAATATAAGTAGTTTTTTAATTAAAAAAAAAAAGTAGCTTTGACTCTCATTACCCAGGGTAATGAGAGTCGATATACGGGATAATTAAAACCATCACTAAATAAATCTAAAATACAGCAATATACTATTTTTTGCCATATTAGGGCACAAAACAATATACTTTTATCAATAGGAACTGTAATTATTATAAGAACATGCAAAATTAAAAATCAATCGCTATTTTAATGCTGAATCGCATCCAAAGCATTCAGCGTGGGCTCAATTGCCATAGGATCTGCATCGGTACCATTAATTCGTTTGATTTCTTTGCATCAGCACAAAGATGCAGGTATTTTCTTTGCTATCATCGTTACTTTCATGAGAGCTATTGACTATTATCTTTACCCCAACGGACTATTTTTAATTGGAATAGGATTGATTGAAAAACGGGTGATTGTTTCAAGGCAAACAGTTGTGTTTACATATATTACTGATGTCTACTCTAATGATAAAATGTAATGAATTGTAGTAATATGGTATTATGCAACACGTGCATGAAAAGTGCCCCATTACGCACGCTACGCGTGCGTGATAGACCACTTTCCAGGCACTTGCAACATAAAATAGGGAGGTGTAAGCCGTGTGTAAAGATGAAAATTCCCGGGTGCGGTTACCGCACTCGCTTTCGGCTCGTGGCGTAAACTCCGCACCCGGGAATTTTCATCTTACCTCACTTGTTACACAATAACTATTTTCAATACTCATATTTCATCACCAAAGATCGACGAAAATTACAAGAACAGAGCGCAAAAACCACTTTAAGCCTTAAGGGGATCCTATAGCGAAGGCCGAATTTCCTCGACGTCGGTAATGTCAACATTTCTAATCCTGTTTTCTATGTTATATATCTATGTCTGTCCTTGTCTAACGAGAGGCATCTGTCTTTGTTCGATTGCTGCGCCATCTCTCGCTACACGCAATACTGCTTATCCTGTCAACCTAAATGTGCTTTTGCTTAATAAAACTTCATTTTACAAAATCTTTTTTTCTAGACGTTGAATCTTAGTTTTACTAGGTGCGCAACTAAGTTTCCGGGTTTCACACATAGATGGCACCAATAACACATGTACTCGATTTAAATGTTTGAAGTTGTCTGAAGTTATAGCTTGGACATCTGTTAACAATAACCAGTCGTTATACCAATACATATCGCAACGCAAAAATATTTTTTCTAACAATGGAGATGTCGAATTTTGTGCCAAATAAACAGCATTTGCGGGAAGCTTTGCTTTTCTGTTTTAACTTGAAAAAAAATGCAGTTGAAGCAAGTCGTTTGCTTGAGGAGGCCTACGGCGAACATGCACCATCGAAAACTACCTGTGAAGATTGGTTTAAACGCTTCAGAAGTGGCGATTTCGACACTGAGGACAAGGAGCGCTCCGGAAGACCAAAAACAATTGAGGACGCCGATCTGCAAGCGTTATTGGATGAAGATGATACGCAAACACAAAATCAACTTGCGGAGGCATTAAACATGACTCACCAAGGTATTTCCAAACGTTTACATGCCATGGGAAAAATTCAAAAGGAAGGAAAATGGGTGCCGCATGAGTTGACTGAGAGACAGATGGAAATCGAAGAGCCACTTCCGAAATTTTTTGCTTTTGCGGCAATGAAAGAAAGAGTTTTCTCATCGAATGTTACTGGCGATGAGAAATGGATATATTTAGAGAATCCCAAACGCAAAAAATCGTGGCTTTCACCTGGTGAAAACATCAACATCGACGGCACGACCAAATCGTTTTGGAAAGAAGACAATGCTCTGCGTTTGGTGGGACCAGAAAGGATCGTGTACTATGAGCTGCTGAAACCGGGCGAAAAACTGTCAATGCGCATCGCTACCGACAACAACTGACCAATTTAAACCATGCATTGCTCGAAAAAAACGGCCAGGCCAGAATGGTACACGAGACACGAACGAGTGATATTATGCAGCACGACAACGCTCCGTGCCATCGCCATTCCATCGTCCAGGACACCATCAAAACGCTGAAATGGGATCTGCTACCGCACCCGCCATATTCGCCAGACCTGGCGCCTTCCGATTATCACTTGTTCCGGTCGATGGCGCATGGCTTGGCTGGGCTACACTTGACCAATTTCGAAGAAGTGCAAAATTGGTTGGATAAATGGTTTCGGTCCAAAGACGCGTCGTTTTATCGTCGCGGTATTCATGTATTGCCAGAGAGATGGCGAAAATGTATAGTTAGCGAGGGACGATACTTTGAATAAGCCATTTTTTGTATTTCTCTTGAAATTTTTCATTTTTTATTGATAAAAAAAACCCGGAAACTTAGTTGCGCACCTAGTATTTACAAGATATTGTTCCTACATGTTGTTCCTACGTCGCCTTGGTGTCATTATACATATATAAACTGCAGTAATTTTGTTATTGTCGTCAGATGACAGTTGTATGTGCGTGCCCAAATTAGTAAAATTTTTAATTTTTTTTCGTTCCCGATATGAAATCGTATAACGCGATGTAGATTTTTGTGCGTACTTTAATTCTAGACCAAAAACTTGCAATTCTGTAAAGCCAATTCAAAGATTCCTTAAAATGAAAAAATGTCGGTAACTACCGCCACTATAGGATCCCCTTAAGGGGATCCTGCAGCCGTATGATTTACCGACATTATCGTTTTTCGATGGATCTTTTAATTGGCTTTACAGAATTGCAAGTTTTTGGTCTAGAATTAAAGTACGCACAAAAATCTAGGGTAGAAAACGCGATTTTATATCAAAAACACCAAAAAATTAAAAATATTACTTATTTGGGCACATACGCAGCTGTCACCTGACGACAATATTTGCTTAAAACAAAAATTCTGCAGTTTATACATACATAATTTTTATCATCTGCCCTTGGGAAAACATGTAGGAATAATATCGTGCAAGTAGAAGTAAGATTCAATGCGTACAAAAAAAGATCCATCGAAAAATTATTTTAGTAATGCAAATACGGATGCAAATGACAAGAAGAGCAGCAACAGAGTTGCCGGATCTTGCGAGAGATGGCGAGCAATCGAAAAAAGGACAGATGTCATTTCGTTAGACAAAGACAGATATAGGGAAAACAAAATTAGAAAGGTTGACATTATCGACATCGAGGAAGTTTGCCAGTCACTGCAGGATCCCCTTAAGAGGATCCTATAGTCGTATGTAATACCGACAACTTGTTTTAACCTCAACTTGCGAAAACATTCGCTTTGTATAAAAATTCTACAATGTATTGACGTAGAACTACGTCTTCTCCGCGGTATGGGGGGTATCCACGGATGCAACGATGTAACGAAAATATGTCACACTTTGAACGTTTAGATCTTCAAAACTAATAATCGTAGAGTAATCATTGACATCTCATTTTAAAGCTTAAGAAGTCCCATTTATGATAAATCTAGCCCGAACTCTTTATTTCTTTCCGTTTAGATATAGTAGCGTTAGAAAGTTTAGCTAAATTTCTTGTAGATGCAACGAAAACATGTCATACTTTGAACGTTTATATCTTCGAAACTAATAATCGTAGAGTAATCATTGACATCTCAATTTAAAGCTTAAGAAGTCCCATTTATGATAAAACAAAAGAGAGAGAGAGCAGAGAGAGAGAGAGAGAGAGAGAGAGAGAGAGAGAGAGACAGGGACAGGGACAGGGACAGGGACAGGGACAAGGACAGGGACAGACAAACACGCACACGCTCATTTATTTATCATAGAGCGAATGCTAGGGCAGGGACTTGGGGAGTCTGTTTAGACGTTGGGTCCACATAAGTTTCCCTCCCCTTGTCCGAAGATTTGGCGGAACGAAAGTTATGATACGTACTCTCAAAAAAAGAAAAGAAAATTTTGACATCATCAAGAATCTGAGATTCTCCTGTGAGTTTGAACAACAAGTATACTGCGAAGAATGAAATAAGTTTCCTTATTCGAGCATAATACACGTTTTTTGAAAATTACTGAGAGTATACTACGCTTTCTGCCATTGATCTCTTCGAGCATCTTACGATTCATGTCTGATTTCTCTAAGCATTAAATACTTTATATAGATCGGCAAAATTTGTAACAAATTGGAAAAAACTGGAATATCGCAATGAGTTCCTATATCTTTAGTTCCCCCTTTGAAATGTAAGTAAAATTAATATCCTGTAACAGCTGAGAAACGGCGCATACAAGCCCTGGTGGGACCTTGCCGTTTCTTGATCAGGCGTCAATCATCACCAGTGACAGTTTGACCGTAGTTCTCACGTTTGCTTTTCGGCACAGTGTTGCTAGACGAAAATCAATAGAGAAGAAAGCATTTATTGTTTTATTTTCTGTAAAATAAGTTTCTGTTTAGAAAAAATACAAAGCTACAGGTACACAGATGAACGTTTGACGGATCCGTAAGAAAGGCCAAGGTCACACCGGCTGTAGCGCCGAGTTCATCATCAGTGACAGTTGACGTATGTTCTACGTGTTGCTTGCGGCAAGTGTTGGCTGTGCCCATACTGTGCAGTAACGTAGTTCTATGTGTTTGCGGCACAGTTGTACTGTGCCTGTTTTTGTTACAAAAAGACTGTGGTGTGGCCAGCGATTACATCTAAAAATACGATACCGTTGTCAGAATTAGGTTTAGACTTTAAACAAAAAAGTTATCTGTGAAAAATGATTATTGCAAACATACACTAAAAGTGGGGCGCGGGTACTTTTAGTTGAGGTTAAAACAAGTTGTCGGTATTACAGACGTCTATAGGATCCCCTTAAGGCTGAAAATTTTCAGAAGCAAAACGACAACTGAGCAGCGATGCAGCGCATTAGTCAAACCCTTTCTCGCGTCTTTCTAATACAGGGCTAAACATCATTCGAACTCACTCGGATGCACCTATGACCTATCACTGCATGACTCTTATTACCCCATGGCCACCCATTACCTCGTGTTCTTCTACTTATTTTGAAGTATTAAAAGCACTGTCGACAGTTCTTTTAATACTCAAAATAAGTGATTAATCACTAGCCAAACAATCACTTACACTACAGTATGAATTTCTATAAAGAATGGTCATTTCCTTATTCAAAGAATTTTATGTCTCATTAGATGATGTGTGCTCCTGCATTCAGTGTGTAATTTTAAGGATATTAGAATGGCTATGATGTACTTCAACATACTCTGGAGGTTCTATTAAAAAACTTCTATTACGAGAATTTCTGTTAAATTTATCTTAAAGAGTTAGGCAACAGTCTTTAGTTTTTTGGTCATGCTCGATATTTGAATTCGATACACGTTTCCGGTGAATATTTAAATAATGTATTTTTCGAATTTTGATGACAACCAATAATTTACGAAATAGCCTAAACGTATACCTTATACAGCCCTACAGTATAATACAAAACAGTATAGTACAGTATAATACAAAAATAATATATATCGCGTGGTCTTTAAAGTACAGTTAATTTTAAGAAATTGATTACATAAATTTGATAAGACATAGATTAAGTTAGAATAGGATTATATAATTACAAAATTGCAACCGTATGCAGCGCTGAGCAACAATATGCTATACGTGAGTGAAATAAAATGTTGATTGAGCAATGTGCAAATTTACAATTTGCACACTTAAAAATTATGAGGAAGCAATATGCAAGTTTCTACTTGCACACTTAAAAATTATGAGGAAGCAATATGCAAGTTTTTACTTGCACACTTAAAACTATGAGGAAGCAATGTGCAAGTTTCTAATTTACACATTTTTTTATTATATTCGCAATTTTGGTCTAATGCTATTATATTCTTCAGTCTTTTTTACCCCTATTTCATATATAATTCTTTAAGACTTGGTTGATTAGTTTCTAAGTAATAGACGTTTAAAATTTCGGGAAATCCGTACATACTTAAAAGCCTTATAAAGCTAAATTTAATCAACTAAATCTTAAAGAATTGTATATAAAATAGGGGTAGAAAAGACTGAAGAATATAATAAAATTAGAAATAGACCGATATCTCAAAATTTGCGGAAGTTAAAGCAGCTACGGATATCAAATCCACACACACACACACACACACGGACATTTTTTTAAATGCAATTTTTTGACGTTTTACAACATTCGGAACACATTGGCAGCGGCAACTAAAAAAAAACTTTTTTTTACGAAAACAAAGCTTCCTCTATGAGGAAGCAAAATTATGCAATTTGTAATATGCAACTACATATCTTTTTTGCAGAGCAACAATGTGTTTTCTTTACATCATTACTGTATTATTCATACTTATCGTATTGGGGTATCATTATTATATACATTATGGAAGAAATGGGCGATTGATCAATCTTATACCAGGCCCATCAGGTTATCCGATTTTTGGGAATCTACTGCAATATATAGGCCCACGAGGTAAGTTCAAGTTTTTCATAAATTTGGATAAATTAAACGTTTTCTTTAATTTGTATACATATTACAGCCATATGCAAAAGTAGTATTTACAAACATTTCAACCGTTTAAGATATATTACTATCAATATTGTCGTATGCTAATTACTTGCAATAATTATTTACGTTTATCAATTATTTTTAACGTAATTTATTTTCTTAATTATTGAAATTGAGAAACGACAAAATATATTACACGACAATAAAGTCAACCATGTATTTTTGTATCAATGTTTATAATATATTTCTGTATATTCGTATTATATACATTTTTTTAGAGAAACAATGGAAGTTACTGATGAATCTAATTAACCAGTACTATCCTATTGTTAAACTTTGGGGATTCTTTATCCCCTTTGTATTGATTCGTCATCCGGATGATTTAAGGACGTTCACCGGCAAAATCGTTTTCTTAGAAATTTTTTTAAACTTTCAGTATATTTTTAATTAAACGCGTTTTATACGTAGGCGTTTTATTCAATGCCCCTTGCGGTACTAAAATTCGAGATATTCAGCTTCAAAGTTCCGATTATTTTTTTAAACTTTCAGTATATTTTTAATTAAACGCGTTTTATACGTAGGCGTTTTATTTAATGCCCCTTGCGGTACTAAAATTCGAGATATTCAGCTTCAAAGTTCCGATTTTTAACACGGGATCCCTATTTTGAGCTCTCTCGACACGGACATTTTAATGAATAATAAGTACAGTTTTCTTAGAATTTTTTTAAAAAAATAGTATAAGATGCCTCATATTATTAGTAACGTGTGACAATAAAGTTCGATATAGCAAGCGGTATTTATTTTTGAGAAATAGTCGTCTAAAGAACACTATCGGACATAATTTTCGTCTGCTCGGAGGCAGGAAGAGGGAGAGATCACTGCGAGACTTGGCAACGTTGCTACCGCTGCGACATATAGGTTAAGTAGAGAACGTCAAGACTTCCCCTTATGGGGAACGTTATTTAAATCAAGTTATTTAATCTTTTTTCTTTATGATTCATTATTATTTACTTTTAGAATGCTCAATAAACAAGTAGAACGTACTCATTTATGATTGGTATTGGAGAAATGGAAACGGAACAAAAATTTGCCAGATCGAGTAAAGCTGCGCGGCTAGACGAGTTTCAGACTTTTGCGCACGGAAGTAGTTGTCAACCATATCATTACTCCGTGTGTCTGAGTTGAGCACAACTGCCACCGGAGAACGTCCTTAAAGGTAATAAAATATTTAAAAAATTCAATTTTCTGTTAATGTTCTTATAGTTCATACACCAGCGATTTAGGTATTTAGGTGTGATTTTGCTTAGTTTTATTTTGCGAAAACATATTTATTTATAGTCTTATAGAGATCATAATTAAATAAGACAATTTCCAAATAAACTAATGAATTATTCACATTGCATCTAAATTAATTGAATATTTTCTATGATTTCAGACAATATTAAGCAGCACGCAGCACATCAAAAAGAACTTCTTTTATGATATTCTACGTCCATGGATGGGCAACGGTATTTTGATTAATGAAGGTAAAGTACATAATAATAATTAAAAAAATTTCTTTTAGTTACAAAAAAATTTTCTTGTCTACGAAATGTCTATTGTTTATATTTCAGGCGCGAAATGGCATTCAATACGGAGAACATTAACTCCCACATTTCATTTTAATATTTTGCAGCAACATGCTGAGATTTTGATCAAGGAGGGTGAAAACATGACAATGTCTTTGAAAAATACAGGAGGCACAGTTGTAAAAGATTTAGTACCGTTTGTTAGTGAACATACGTTGAATGCAATATGCGGTACTACATACACATTTTATTCAAAATCTAAACATGTACAATAACATTATTGTATTTTTACAAATTTTTTTTTAGAAACTTTAATGGGTACTTCTCTACGTGACCTCGATGAATTCCAGCAAAAATATCGAAAAGCTGTTCATCGGATTTGCGAACTTTTTATTTATAGGTAATTTATGAATATAATAATAAATAAATAATTATAATGAGATTATTATTTAGTAATTATGGTTTAGGTTACTGAGGCAGTGGTTGCACAACGACTGGATATTCTCGTTAACATCAAAAGGCAAAGAACAGGCAAAGATTCTAAGAATATTACATGGATTTACTAACCACGTACGTAAAAATGTTATTTTATTTTTTGTTAGTGTGGTTGGTATATTAATATTATTAAAAAAGTGTTGATTTTATATACACGTAGATTATTGCGGAAAGAAAACTGTATCATGAACGCACCAACGGTCGATTATTGAGAAGAAGTATCACATCGACAGACACAAATGACACAGAGGCGAATGGAAAACGGATCCAACTTTCATTGTTGGATCATCTAATAGCAGACAATCGAGAAGGTCGTCTAACTGATTTAGATGTCAAGGAGCAAATTGATGGTTTTATGTTTGCTGTACGTATTTCTAAATTTTCTTGTTTTATAAATTATTTGAACATATACTAATAAGGTATAATATATGTGATTACAGGGTCATGATACTACGGCGTTGAATTTAACCTATCTATTAATGCTATTAGCTGAGCATAAAGACATTCAGGTATTTATTGTTATAAATAAAATATAAATAAAAGGCACTCCTAGAAAAAAAGTTTAGTAATTTTAGTGATTCAAACAGTTATGTATTAAAGTTACAAAATATTAAATTTTTGGTTTTTTAAATAAGATTATGGTTATGTATGTACTCAATATATACATAATACTAGCTTTTAAGTCCTCTACGCGCGGAATTATATCATATAGTTCGGTGCTTATATGTCAATCAAATAGAAAATTAATAGCAAATTAACTCAAGCGTTCCGAGTATGAACATTTAGACGCAACAAACTTATTTTATATAAAATTATTTATTTATTAAATCATATTAAATTGAATAAATCACCGTTTTTCTTTTAGAATTTTACATCATCCTCATCGAGTGAAATATATACACATATTTTTAAATAAAAATGTAATTTTTCGATGTTTTAAAACATTCTGAACACATTGGTATAGAAAACTAAAAAAATGGCACCGGTTTTCAGAAAATTGGTTTATTAACAAAAAATTAAACCCATTGTTGCCATCCTCAAATAATTAGTAAAATTTTTGGACCGGTTTCAAAAAATCGGTAGATTAATCGATACATTAATTAAAAAATTAAACTCATTATCGCCATCCCCGAAAAATTAGAATAATTTTGACGGTTTCAAAAAAATTGGTCCATTAATGAATGAGTAGTTCGCAATCAGAAAAAATTAAAAAATTTTTTAAACCGCGGTTAAAAAATCGGTGTATTAATGAAAATTAAACCCATCCCCGCATAATTACAAAAATTTGGCACCAGTTTCAAGAAAATCGGCCCATTAATGAATAAATAGCTTGCGATCAGACGGACAAACATTATAATAGGGGAGACTGGGGCAAAGTCGTTACTGGGGCGGAGTCGTCATTGCAATTACCTCGAAATCTGTATATTGTGTGAACTCGCCATTAATACTGTAAATGCTACTTATGGTGCCCACGTGACACACGGAGTTTAGTGAGGTTATGTGCCATGTTGTGATTCTTATCAAGGCAAACACGTGTTTTCGGAGGTCAAAAGTAAAATTTTTTTGGCGCGTCGAAAATTTGTAATATCTTAAATATTATTGTGTCTCCGAATCTCAAAGTAAGTGATTCTAAAGAGTAATGCATGCTGAACACGAATTCAGTGAAGTTTTTTATTTTCATTAATTTCTAATATTTCATGAGCGACCAAACTTAAAACTTGTGTTCGGGGCGAAGTCGTCACCAAGCCATATCAAGGGAGGCTTCCGGCAAAAATCAAAGTCAAAGAAGCAGCAGTGGTCGGATTCTGGCGAGGACTTGGATAATATGAGAAACGTGCGAGCGTAGAGCACATAAGTGTGTGCGCTTTTCTTGTAATTATTTTTCCGCCATCGTGTTTTTAATAAATGTTCCCATTTTTCTATTAAAAAATAATTAATAAAAAATGTATCTTATCATTTTCATGATCGAAATTATGAATTTTTATTTAAAATTCAGTTCGAGAATGGAATGACGACTTCGCCCCGGCAATTTTGACATTTCAATTTTTGCACTTTTATCGTTTTTTACTCTATACCAGTTGAACAAAGCAACGTAGACCAAAAATGCCCTTATAAATTTTGTAGCCAAGGATTTACTCTTCACAACGGTATACCACATTTTACTAAAATTATTTGTTTTGTTGTTAAAAATCGGCACCGAACAAATAGTAAGGACTTCGCCCCGGTCTCCCCTACTTATTATTTCTCCAAAAATTAGAAAAATTTTGGAACAGATTAGGTTTTTTAAAACAATTGGTAATGAAAAATTATACACATTGTCGGCATCCCCGAAAAATAGACAAATTTTGGCACCGGTTTTGAGAAAATCGGTTCATTAATGAATGAGTATTTCGCGGTGAGACAGACAGACAGACAGACGTCAGGTATACTTATATATATGATATTTGCATATAACAATTTTAATTAATATTATTACTATTTACAGGATCGTGTCAGAAACGAAGTAAACACCGCTTTTCAAGAGAATGGAAAAAAATTTAATATAAAATTATTACAAAATTTAACATATTTAAATAGATGTATAAAAGAAACTTTGCGTCTATATCCAAGCGTATTTTTAATATCGCGAGTTGCTGGGAAAAACGTTAAATTACGTATGTATCTAAAATATTTATTACATGTTGCGCATGATATGTTTTTCAGTTTATAATAAAGTTATTATTATTATTTATTTATTGTATTTTGTTTATAATATATTTTTTAGAGTCATATTTAGTACCGGCGGGAACAACTGTGGTCCTTAACATATATGGAGTTCACAGGGATCCTAATTTTTGGCCAAATCCTGAGACATTTGATCCCGATAGATTTTTGCCAGAGAGGACTCAAAATCGTCATTTCTATTCTTATATACCATTTAGTGCTGGACCGCGTAATTGTTTAGGTAAACTAGGATTTTTTAAATATCTTTTTATATGATTATATTAAGTCGCAAAAAATAATACATATATCAAATTCTAGGCCAGCAATACGCCTTACTACAAATAAAGGCGTTAATAGCTCCTCTGATACAGAATTACTATTTGGAGCCCATCACTTATTTAAAGAATCTGAGGCTACAGGCTGACTTAGTACTTCGCCCAGCATGTCCACTTCGTGTAAAATTTGTCCCTGTTTGAGGCAAGTTAAGGAAACATATATATAAATCTCATTATTAATATACAACTTTTAGAATATAAATATATTGTAAATAAAGAGCACTCCGCACTGCTCGATCCACACGCGTGTATACGCACTCACGCATCGTAGGTATACGTAGGATAATGTAGGGGAGACCGGGGCTAACTCGACATCGGGGCAAACTTGACACTAGACTTTTTGCTAATTTAAATTTATCGTAGAAACTTGCCTTTCCTACTGTAAATGCGTCTTTATGTGTTAGTATTATCAACGGGATTTGATGACATTCTGAGTTATGGTGTAATTTTTAGCGCGACATAAGCGTTTTTGATGGTAAAAAGTAATTTTTCTGATCTCTCGAAAATTTCTACTTTTTCATCGAGCTTTACTCTTGCAAACCTATATTTAAGTGATTTTCATGGGAAATTTGATGCTCTATATGAACCCGATAATCGTTTTTGGATATTTTCAAAATTTTCATGTTTTTGAAGTGACAAAAGTAAAAAACGACGTCCGGGGCAAAGTCAACACCACGCTGTTTCGTCGACTCCCAATAACAAACGATGCTTGTCATGCAGCCGTATGGCTCATGACAAATGTATGCGCACGTCCAATCGCGAGTTTACCTGCATTAATTGTTTTTTAGACATGAGTTTAAATGAAGATAATTGAAAGTTCAACAATTTTGGTTCTCATTATTTTAAATGATTGTTCTAGCTATTTTATTCCGAATTTTTGTACTTTTTAAATACACAATAAACAATGTATTTTCATTTTCAGACAGTAAAAAATAAGTTCCAGATCAAATTGTGTCGATCAGACAAAGTGTTGAGTTTGCCCCGGTGGGGTGTCGAGTTTACCCCGGCATTTTTCAATTCGAAAATTTGTCTTTGCGTCACTTTTCCTTTCCTGGCGGCAAAACAAAGCGACGTACATACAGCAAAACTTTCTGAATCAATTTTGTACCTGAAGGAATACTCTTTAAATATATACCATTGAATTTGCCTAAAAATTTTAATTAAATATTAAAATTGCCTTTAAAAAAATAGTGTCGAGTTAGTCCCAGCTCTCCTACATCATGGCTGTCGCGATGAGGGTTGCGCACAATATAAAACAATAACATTATAACAACAGAAAATTAATATACTACCAACGTTATTTCTAAGTCCAAATTACAAGGAATTTTGAATTGTTGCATTAATCTTAAATAAATGTCAGAGTAACATTTGAAAAATATTTTCTGAAACGTTTTTAAAATATTTTAACAACATTAAAAAAAAAATCATATTACAAAATAATAATTTTCAAATATGTGTATAATTTTATTAAAAAACGTTTAAAAAATACACATAAAGTCAATATTTCTAAACGTTAGTTTAATGTTCTTTGCTTACTGGGTGCAGCATACTATTCATTGCACGTATGGTTAATTGAGTTCTTATCATTAATATACAACTTTTAGAATATAATAGTTACTTACTTATATATAAATATGCTGTAAATAAAGAGCACTTTGCACTGCTCGATCCACACGCGTGTATACGCAGTTATACAACGTATGTAGGATAATCGCTATGCAAGGGCCAACGGCCGAATTGTGTGTACCTGTGTGTGGGCGTTTCGCGATTGTCGGCTTACTTCATCGCCTATGTCGACATTCATAGGTGGAATCCGGATATATGGGCACGATGTGCCGTACGCGTAACGAGAGCGAGAGAAATAAACGCGAAAGAGATTCTCCAACTTCGCCGGATTAAGAATAACAAATTTTTAAACAGAATAATAAATTTCTTTCGCCAGTATATAGAAACAGTACAAAAAATAAAAATATTTTATTAAAATACATAAATTTTTCTTGTCAAAAAACTTGGCGCTGCTACACACCAGGCTGACCTAATTTTGAGGTCTAGCAGCGCCAAGTTTTTTGACAAGAAAAATTTATGTATTTTAATAAAATATTTTTATTTTTTGTACTGTTACCTCTGTAATTCTTTGCAATGCGATTAAATCTTTTAAAATACATATATAAACTTTGTATTTAAATACCTTGTATTCCCTTGTTGGGTTTAAATATTTTAATAAAATATTTGTATTTTGTACTGTTACCTCTGTGTAATTCTTCATGATTCAATTTTTTATTTTAATCGAAGAAAACCAGTAGTAATATTATACCTCGAAAAAACCTAAGTGACAAGTGGTAGACGTAATTTTTGTATCTCGAAAAATATATGTTCTCTGTAATTGGCGCTGTAATTTAAAAAGAGATATCATTTCTTTTTTGTAATTGTAATAATAGATCACTTGAAGCGCGACTCATTTTTTGATAAGGTAACGTAATTTTGTGATGTGTATCACTTGAGTAATAATTTTTTGGAAATAAAAATAATACTGCTTAGGTTTTTTCGAGATTTTTGGAGATACAAAGATTACGTCCACCACTTGTTACTTAGGTTTTTTCGAGGTATAATACTACTACTTTGTTGTTTTTTTTTAGATGAAGATACTACTGTTTAGGTTTTTCGAGATTTTTCAAGATACAAAGATTTCGTCTACCACTTGTTACTTAGATTTTTTTAAGGTATAATACTACCACTGTTTTTTTTTTTTTGAGGTAACAACATATACACTACTATGCGTGAACTTGGCGCCTTTCTTTACCTTTTTTTTAAAAAAGGTAATTTTGTACAGATATCATGCCTTTTTGTAGTATTACGCATTGTATAAACAGTATGTACAGGGTGTTATTTCGAGGTATAATACTACCACTTTGTTTTTTTCGAGGTAACAACATAATACATATATACTACTATGCGTGTACTTGGCGCATTTTTTTACCTTTTTTTACCTTTTTTTTGAAAAAGGTCATATAAGACGTCGGCGTTAGAAGTAGATAGAATAAGAAGTATCTTAATAAAAAATTTTCACATTTGGACTTTGCATCGAAATATCTCCGCTCGTAGGGCACGGAGCGGAATATTATAAGAGAAACCCCCCCCTAATTGGACCCCAAGCTATTGATCAAGCCTACTTAGAACTTGATCCGTTCACTCGTTATTGAGATCTCAACATCTCGGTACTCGCAACCCGTCGCGTCGCGTAAAAGAGTCACGGTCGGTCTCGCTCCGCGTGTACTTGGCGCGAGACTACCGTGTCTCTTGATTCTGCCGCTAGGGAATTTTTAAGTCGATTCTTATGAATCAAGCTTGAATTCGATGTCTAGGTGTCCCAGGTTGCCGATGACGAGGTCCACATAGTGCGCTTCATAGTTTTCGGTATCCAGGTGTATTAATACTTTGAATTCGATGTCCACGTGTTCCAGGTTGCCGATGACGGGTTCCAGATAGTGCGCTCTATAGTTTTCGGTGTCCAGGTGTAATAATACGTTGAATTCGATGTCTAGGTGTCCCACGTTGCCGATGACGAGGTCCACATAGTGCGCTCCGTAGTTTTCGGTGTCTCCGTGTATTAATACCTCGAATTCGATATCTACGTGTCCTACATTCAGATTTAAAGTTATTAATACACCTAAACACCGAAAACTACGAAGCACACTATGTGGACTTTGTCATCGGCAACCTGGGACATGTGGACATCGAATTCAAGGTATTAATACACATAGACACCGAAAACTACGAAGCGCACTATGTGGACCTCGTCATCGGCAACTTGGGACACCTAGACATCGAATTCAACGTACGATTACACCTGGACACCGAAAACTATGAAGCGCACTATCTGGACCTCGTCATCGGCAACCTGGGACATGTGGACATCGAATTCAAGGTATTAATACACGTAGACACCGAAAACTACGAAGCGCACTATGTGGACCTCGTCATCGGCAACCTGGGACACCTAGACATCGAATTCAACGTACGATTACACCTGGACACCGAAAACTATGAAGCGCACTGTCTGGACCTCGTCATCGGCAACCTGGGACATGTGGACATCGAATTCAAGGTATTAATACACGTAGACACCGAAAACTACGAAGCGCACTATGTGGACCTCGTCATCGGCAACCTGGGACACCTAGACATCGAATTCAACGTACGATTACACCTGGACACCGAAAACTATGAAGCGCACTATCTGGACCTCGTCATCGGCAACCTGGGACACGTAGACATCGAATTCAACGTATTATTACACCTGAACACCGAAAACTATGAAGCGCACTATCTGGATCTTGTCATCGGCAACCTGGGACATGTGGACATCGAATTCAAGGTATTAATTCACGTAGACACCGAAAACTACGGAGCGCACTATGTGGACCTCGTCATCGGCAACCTAGGACACGTAGACATCGAATTCAACATATTATTACTAGAGAGCCTCGTAGGGAGAGAGTGGCGAACTCGTCACGTGACCCCCTTTCCTCTGATTGGTCGCGGGCGTTAAAGCTCCTTGTGACGTAAAGAAGAAGTTAAAGCAGGTTAATGTTTACAAACTGTTACAAACTAAGGTTCCGTCGCGTTACAGCAATCGAGTCTCCGTAAGTGATACATTATTATTAATACTGAAATTAATACTGAATACGAAAAAATTTGCCCTCTTCGATTTTATATACATGAAATAAATTCAGTTTTCAGTGTTTCCTGCATATTAAAATGCCTGGCAGGTGCAGTGCTCCAAGATGCACAAATTCAAATAAAGAAGGATTTTGTTTAACAACATTTACTCAAGATCCTAAATTAAGACAAGAGTGGATCGATGCTGCTGGAATTCCGGATTGGAACCCTCCAAAATCAGCTGTATTATGCGAAGTTAGTACTGAAGTGTATGTATGTATAAATGTATTATGGTATAACAGATATTTTTCTCTAATGTACTTGTACCTCTCATTTTAGGTTCATTTTCGTCCATCAGCGTTATACTGCGTGGGCAACAAGAAATTTATTAAAAAGAATATCATACCAAGTTTCTTTTGCAAGTGTGATGGATCTATAAAGAGGAAACCTCTTGCAGAAATTCAGTCGAAAGAACTGCAATGCAATGAATTAGTTGAATCTCTTCCTCATAAAAAAGTATTTTCAAGGAATAATTTCCCAAGCAAGTTTGAGCAAGAAAATAAAAGTTCTGAGGAAGGCCAGTGTGTCAATGAATTTAAAGAACATAATTATTTTTCTGTTCGCAAAAATACTGAATGTACTACGTTTCAATCTTATAAGAAAAGAAGAACTGAGAGATATGTTCATACCTCAGATTGTATCATAAAGAAGAAACCCATTACTGTAGATACATTGAAGAAGGCATTGTCTGAAAAAGAAAATTCTAGATCAGATTCTGATGCAGTCGAAGACATAAATACATCACCAGAAATTATTCGAAATGAAATATTGTCGACGGAGAGTTCGCCTAGTCTAGAGGATTCTACGTTGAAGAAGGCATTGTCTGACAAAGAAAATTCTAGATCAGATTCTGATGCAGTCGAAGACATAAATACATCACCAGAAATTATTCGAAATGAAATATTGTCGACGGAGAGTTCGCCTAGTGTAGAGGATTCTACATTGAAGAAGGCATGTCTGAGAAAGAAAATTCTAGATCAGATTCTGATGCAGTCGAAACGACATAAAATACATCACCAGAAATTATTCGAAATAAAATATTGTCAACGGAGAGTTTACCTAGTCCAGAGGATTTTAAACTGTTACAAGAAAAATTAAAAATGGCTGAGAAGGAAAAAGATGCCCTGAGAAGTAGAGTTAATTACTTAGAAAAAGAAGTCGAAAAAAGTACTTATATAATTAATAAAGTTCTTAATAAAGACCAACAAGAAGCAATTTTAAAAGGTACTACAAGAGGTTCCAAGTGGTCGAATGAAACAATCAAAAAGGGACTGAAATTACACTTTGCATGTGGATCACACGGTTATAAGCAGATAATTGAGGTTGTTGCTCCATTCCCTGCATCAAGAACTTTAAGAGAAAAGATAGAGCACATCAAATTTCAACCAGGGATACTTAAAGATATCTTTAAATATCTAGAATTGATCGTTCCTCTTATTCCGCCAAGATGGAAGATTTGCGGTCTTGTTTTTGATGAGATGGCGATTAAAACGCAGCTTGAATTTGATACAAGTACAGGAATGTATATTGGAAATGTAACGTTGCCTGGCAATACAGAGAAATTGGCATGTAAATCTTTAGTTTTCCAGTTATTTGGACTTGGTTTTCATTGGAAGCAGTACGTAGTTTACCACTTCACTCCACCTTCTTCAATGAATGATGCAGTTAAAGAGGTTATTATAGAAATACTTCAAAAGTGTCATCATATAGGTCTGAAAGTAATTATTTTAGTCTGTGACATGGGAAACAGAGGATTGCTCACAAAAATGGGGTTCAAGACTACAAAGGCAGATATGGTGTACGCTGTGCCACATCCTTGCGATCCGGCGGTTACGTTACAGTTGATTCCAGATCCTGTTCGTGTATTTAAGAATTTGAAAGAAATGGCTATGGAAAGTCAATTTATTTATTTGCCACAAGATGTTATAGAACTATACAATTTACCTAGTAATGTTGTTGACATGGGTCATGTTGAATGGTTAGAATCATATCAATCTGAAAATTACAAAGAGATAAAACTTGCGCCGAAGTTAAACAAAGCAGTGTTAAGACCTAGCCATTTCAATGGAATGAAAGTCTCAAATTCTACTAGCGTTATAAATTATTCCACTGCAAATGCATTAACATTTCTAGTCCAAGAAGGTGATGGAATTCCAGAAATGGAAACAACAGCCTGGTTTATCAGGTTGATTAAAAAATGGTTTGACATAATGACCGGAAGAAATCTCTACCATGCTTTAAGTTTTCACAATCCTCAAGAATACAATAATGCAATAGAACATTTAAAACTAGTTTGTCACATTTTCAAGAATATGAAAGTTGGATGTGGTTCATGGAAACCATCCCAGACTCATGTAATACTTACCACAGAATCAATGATTCAACTACAAGATCGTCTTTTAAAACGAGGAAGAGTTTGTTTTCTTCTTTCCAGGCCGAGCAAGTCAAGACAGTTTAGAAAGTGGTTTCGCAAATGTACGTAGAGGATGCTCCAAGCCAACTGCTCTTCAATTCAAATCGAGATTAAGACAGATGTGTGTGGCAGGCGGAGATCGAGCAATATCTACTTCTAGTTATACATATGATGAAGCACCTTCCCTTGTAACTGTACTTCTTACAAAATTGAACGAAAATGAAAAAGAAGAAACTATAGAAACACACTGCAATTTCCCTAAATAAGTGATTGTGAACCTATGTCAGAGAATGTAAAAAAATATTTTATAGAATGTGTGGGTATGTTGTTTTCAAGTTGAGAGCCTCAATCAAATGTGAAAACTGTTATCTAAAATTACAAGACAATTCTGATTTTACGTATACACCATCCTCTTTATCTGCTTTTGTAGCTATTTCAGATTATACTCCTGGAGCTCAAATAAAAGTCAGTACAGAAGTATTTAATATTCTTGAAGGGACAGAAAGAATTATATGGAAATCCAAGTCTAGATTATTACTCTTAGGCAAATCTCTGAATAACAAATTTATATCCCATTTTAATACTGCTTTGAAACATTTTCCTTTAAGCACTTGCCATGATATTAAACAAAAATTAATATCCCGATTTGTGTCAATGCGTCTAAAACAACTGTCAGTTCCTTTAAGTATTACAGAAGATTCAGAGAAAATATCATCAGCTTTTGCAAGTAAGACAATGGGAGCAGGATTATTAGCTGACAGGTTTAAACAAAAAAAATATGCACGAAGATATTAAAATGAAAAGCAAGTTTATTCTTATATAGATGTAAACAAAAGTATTATTCTAGTATTACAGTTGTCTTGTGATATTGTTTAGCTTATTCTAATGTAATATTTAAACGAAAGTATTATAGTTTTGTGATATAATTTTTTATCATATATGATGTTATTTTATGTGATATTATTTTATCATATATGATGTTAAAATTAATATTTAAAATGACAAATGATCTCATTAATATTTTTCTTTGCTAGCAATATCTTTTATTCGTTCTAAGTAGTTATTATATTAAAGGCCATATTATATGTAATTCGTTATTTCAGGATTTTTTTTTTTATAGATGTGGCTATATATGTGTTGTCGTTCTAATATATATCTTTATAATACATGTTATATAATATATGTTGTATAATGTATAAAGAGATATATAATCTAATATGTATTTTTCTATAAAATAAAACGTTACGAATTTATTACAAATATGTATTATAAATAAATGTTTTATACTAAAAAATTAGTGTAAAAGAAAAATGTTTTATATTTTTCATGACTAATGTTTATAACTAATCTTTTATGACTAAAAATGAAACTTTTCATGACTAAAAATAAAATAACATTTCCTTGTTAAAAATTATTTTATTACATATTCTGTTATAACATATTTTATTAACAGTTTAATGTTGAAAATATGATGCATAGATTTAAGGTTTTATTTCTGAAATCTTGATGAAATTAATGATATCGTCGATACTCCATTACTATTAACTTCCAGAACTTTCTAAACTCATTATTTGATTGACTATTATTGTAATCTCTTACATTTAAGCCTAATAACTATAAATATTATATAATAATAATTGTTAATAGACTCTATGTATTTATTATTTGTTCATGGAATGGCAAAAGCAACATAAGAATATATAATATATAACGTCCTATATTAATTATTAAAATACATATCTCTTACATGAAATTTTGTATGTTCAACATGTAATTTTTGTACAATACAAAATTTATTTTAAGAAAGAGAAGAAAACTTTTCCTTTATAAAGAACAATGTTTTGGTGTAAAAGAAACAAATATTTAAAGAATAATAACTTATTCTTTAATATGTTTTTATAGTACAAATATGCATTTATAGCACAAATATGTATTTATAGTACAAATATTATTATCAGTATTAAAAGTACAAGATCGAATTCTGTTATCTCTTTCAGACGAAACTTATATAATTGAAATATATATACAGAATTAACAAACCAAAAAAGAATAAACCTTTTCTTTGCCAGTGAATAAATCAAAAGGAGAGTAATAATCGACGCTGACTGGCAATATATAAATTTATTATATATCTCACAGAGATATAATAAATTTATATATTGCTATTGCCAGTCAGCGTCGATTATTACTCTCCTTTAGAATTAACAAACATCATCAAAGAGTTAGTGCGTTATATGTGAGATCCAAATGACTTAATATGCATTAAATCATCTTGTAAACAATGAACTCTTCCCCTTAAAACTTCACTTTCCTGTACAACATTTTTTAACTTTACTTGCATTGCCTTATAGATTTGTAAGAAGTTCTCTTTTCTATTTCTTTCTTTTGTAACTTCACATATAGCACAGCTGATTTTGAAGGGTTCGAATCCGGAATTCCAGCAGCATCGATCCACTGTTGCCTTAATTTAGGATCTTGAGTAAATGTTGTTAAACAAAATCCTTCTTTATTTGAATTTGTGCATCTTGGAGCATTGCACCTGCCAGGCATTTTATAATATGCAGGAAACACTGAAAACTGAATTTATTTCATGTATATAAAATCGAAGAGGACAAATTTTTTCGTGTTCAGTATTAATTTCAGTATTAATAATAATGTATCACTTACGGAGACTCGATTGCTGTAACGCGACGGAACCTTAGTTTGTAACAGTTTGTAAACATTAACCTGCTTTAACCTCTTCTTTACGTCACAAGGAGCTTTAACGCCCGCGACCAATCAGAGGAAAGGGGGTCACGTGACGAGTTCGCCACTCTCTCCCTACGAGGCTCTCTAATTATTACACCTGGACACCGAAAACTATAAAGCGCACTATCTGGACCTCGTCATCGGCAACCTGGGATAACTAGACATCGAATTCAAGCTTGATTCATAAGAATCGACTTAAAAATTCCCTAGCGGCACTTTCTGCCAAGCGTAGAGAACCTTCTTTTCCGGCAGCGGTGGTAATACGATGTAAGGATACGAAATCTCTCCAGATAAACATGAAGCAATTGACTCAATATATATTATATAAGTTAAGTATATACCTAATTTGCCTAAATAGAAATCTTCCTCCTGACCGATAAGTCTATCGACCTAATTTCGAAATACGCGCGCGATATCGAAACTGGCGATACCTGCGCCGCCAGCGGCGAAAAAGTGAAAGTGACGTTTCTCTGATAATCATAATAATATTGAGATGAGAGCGGTCGACGTAGAAGTAGGAAGTATCTTAAAAATAAATTTTCATATTTGGACTTTGCGTCGCAATATCTCCGCTCGTAGGGCACGTAGCGGAATATTATAAGAGAAACCCCCCCCCCTAATTGGATCCCAAGCTATCGATCAAGCCTACTTAGAACTTGATCCGTTCACTCGTTATCGAGATCTCAACATCTCGGGTACTCGCTACCCGTCGCGTCGCGTAAAAGAGTCACGGTCGGTCTCGCTCCGCGTGTACTTGGCGCGAGACAATACCGTGTCTCTTGATAACAATTAAAATAAATTAAATCGACCTGACTGGCAATATATATAACGTCTTTCCGATATGAACATTGAAAAACTGTGAGCCAACTTGGTTTGTCGGATTCACACAGCACTTTTTTCAGATCAATATCGAGACATTATTAATTTCGACCATGGGTTTTGGTCAGTTGATGTAATTTCTAAATTAAATAGGTTTTTCAATTTTATTGCGAAAAATATTACCCCAGCCAGGGTTTAAACCTGGAACCTCCCGTATACCGTGCGGGTGTCGTGCCAATTCGACCACTGGGGCTGTGGTAATATTCATCGCAATAACAACTATAAGATGGAGCACCGATTACTAGGTCAACGGTGTATAATAAACAGAATAATAAATTTCTTTCGCCAGTATATAGAATAACAATTAAAATAATTTAAATCGACCTGACTGGCAATATATATAACGTCTTTCCGATATGAACATTGAAAAACTGTCGAAATTAATAATGTCTCGATATTGATCTGAAAAAAGTGCTGTGTGAATCCGACAAACCAAGTTGGCTCACAGTTTTTCAATGTTCATATCGGAAAGACGTTATACCTACTTAGAACTTGATCCGTTCACTCGTTATCGAGATCTCAACATCTCGAGTACTCGCAACCCGTCGCGTCGCGTAAAAGAGTCACGGTCGGTCTCGCTCCGCGTGTACTTGGCGCGAGACACTACCGTGTCTCTTGATATTGCCAGTCAGGTCGATTTAAATTATTTTAATTGTTATTCTATATACTGACGAAAGAAATTTATTATTCAACAAATTTTTAGTTTCGCGAGAATTCAGAAATTCTTCGACAGTTAATACCGCGGAAAGATGTGCACGATTCCCTGCGGGGCCCTCCCCGTACATCTACGAAGTACGTTCCGAGACGCGTGGAACGGCCGGACGGCAGCGCAGTTCGCCGGCACACTTGTGAAAATAATGAAATATACAGAACTTATCGGCGTATGTTAATCCCGAGTTGGAGGACGTGTTTACGACACGGCCGCGGCCGCAACGCCGTCATCGACTCGTCGAGCGAGCGAGAGTAGGGCTGTTACTGAATGAGTGAACCGGAAATAAGTTGGCAATGCAAGTTCATATTTTTTAATTTACTATAGCTCAAACGATTGCTCCCTAATTGCTCCCTCAGAATCGACGATTGCTCCCCTTTTAAGATTATTATTTTTTGAGATATTTAATAAAAACGAAAAATTTCTAATTTTTATTGAAAAACATATTTATAATAACTCTATGCAACTTTATAGGGCATAGAACGATTGCTCTTTCATTGCTCCTTATTGTTCCATCATAATTTTAATGATTTATTGCATTTTTATTGAAAAAATAACAAATTAATCATTTCACTATCGGCCGCCTATTGTAACTATGGCTCGGCAGCGCATGCGCATGCTACCATAACTATGCGCATGCGCGATGGTATCTGTTAGAGCTTTTACGGATACCATAGCGCATGCGCGTATGGCTTCTGCTTTCTGCTCATGGCTCCTGCAATTTTATGTGCTTCCATCTTAACTATTTCTCGCTTCGCTCTATTGGGATTTTTAATCGCTCCATTTGTATAATTAATTTTGTATGATATTTTAGCAGAGAACTGTTTATTTTCTTGGAAAAATATATTTCTCACAGTCTTCTGCAAGTATATCCAACATAAAACGATTGCTCCTTAATTGCCCATCTGTCAGCATTGTGCATGAGCCCTTATTGACGTTAGGCTTAGTTTCCACGCGTCGCGTCATCTGTCGTTAAAGCCTCTTGCACAATGCCAGGCAACAGGCCTAAGGCTGAGTTTCCACTGAGCGCGTCACGCATCGCGTTAGGCCCGGTCTACAATGGATGTCGGAAGTCGGAGTCGTAAGAAATTGACCAATCACAATCTATTATTCTCCTTGCGGTCGAAAAATAATGAATGGTCAATTGATTGGTCAATTTCTTACGACTCCGACTTCCGACATCCATTGTAGACCGGGCCTTATCCGTCGCGACCAATCAAAACATCCCATTTTGATCCCGTCACAAGTAATGTAATAAAATGGGATGTGTTGATTGGTTAACTTGTGATGACGCGACGCGTGACGCGCTCAGTGAAAACTCGGCCTTAGTGCCCATCTACAATGACTACAATAGGGCCGGTATTCATAATCAGATCTTATTTCAAGACCGTCTTAAGTAATATCTTAAGATGCTAATACGGCTCTGTGATTGGTTAATAACATCTTAAGATTGTACTTAAGATGGTCTTAAATATAAGAACAGACTATGAATACCGGCCTAGGTGTTTTAAACCCTAAGGGTGCCTCCCCATGCAGGACGGAATCTCGGAAAACGGAATCTCGGAATCATTCTGATTGGTTAGTCCCATGAGGCTAACCGTTAGCCTCCGCAAGGAAAATAATAGATTGTGATTGGTCAATTTCTTACGACTCCGACTTCCGACATCCATTGTAGACCGGGCCTAACGCGATGCGTGACGCGCTCAGTGGAAACTCGGCCTAAGGCGTCACGCATCGCGTTATCCGTCGCGACCAATCAAAACATCTTATTTTATTACATTATTTGTAATGGGATGTTTAGATTGGTTAAGCCCCTTGCACAATGCCAGACAACAGGCAATAGGAACAGGAAATAACTAAAAAAATCGTTAATTACAACCTAAAAAGTTCGAATGCTATGATTGGTTGGCAACAGGCAATAGGCACAGAATTTCCAACGTGACTGAAACTCTGTGTCTATTGATTGTATCACTGTTTATTCTGCATTTATACATGATTTCTGATTTCTATTCCCTGTTCCTATTGCCTGTTGCCTGACATTGTGCAAGGGGCTTTAACGACAGATGACGCGACGCGTGGAAACTCAGCCTAACGTCAATAAGGGCTCATGCACAATGCTGACAGGTGGGCAATTAAGGAGCAATCGTTTTATGTTGGATATACTTGCAGAAGACTGTGAGAAATGTATTTTTCCAAGAAAATAAACAGTTCTCTGCTAAAATATCATACAAAATTAATTATACGAATGGAGCGATTAAAAATCCCAATAGAGCGAAGCGAGAAATAGTTAAGATGGAAGCACATAAAATTGCAGGAGCCATGAGCAGAAAGCAGAAGCCATACGCGCATGCGCTATGGTATCCGTAAAAGCTCTAACAGATACCATCGCGCATGCGCATAGTTATGGTAGCATGCGCATGCGCTGCCGAGCCATAGTTACAATAGGCGGCCGATAGTGAAATGATTAATTTGTTATTTTTTCAATAAAAATGCAATAAATCATTAAAATTATGATGGAACAATAAGGAGCAATGAAAGAGCAATCGTTCTATGCCTTATAAAGTTGCATAGAGTTATTATAAATATGTTTTTCAATAAAAATTAGAAATTTTTCGTTTTTATTAAATATCTCAAAAAATAATAATCTTAAAAGGGGAACAATCGTCGATTCTGAGGGAGCAATTAGGGAGCAATCGTTTGAGCTATAGTAAATTAAAAAATATGAACTTGCATTGCCAACTTATTTCCGGTAATGAGTGAGTAGAGATAACGCGCACTTCGCGGACAATCTGGTCATATTCCAAGGCCACCCGGTAGAGCTCTTTGGGAGTTAGGGTTTTCGGCGAAACTTCTTACGACGGTCATCGTTCCCCTATACTACGCAATAATAATTCGGAGCTTCGTGTACGTGCACCGTGACCAAATGCGTGTAATACATAACGTGAGTGAAACCCGGCAATTACGACTTAACTCAATGTCAATCGCGATATCAGCGACCGATATGTTTGAAAAGTTACCGCAATATTTATCAAAAGACATTTTCAGAAAAATGAACTTATAAATACTATAGGAGAGGGAGAGATCAAATTCCTCCTCCTTCTCCCTAGGACTAACTCGGCATAACAAATCTAATGAATGTAACGTCATAGAAGAGATTTCTAATCTTGAATAAAATTGGGATTCTCTCGGCATCGATTGACTTTTCGCATCAAAAAAGATTATATTACGAGCAACAACAAATCCTCTCGATCGAATAATCAGGTCGAAAAATCACGAAGTGCAAAATTCCGTCTCCGCGATTGCCGCGGCATATCGATAGCGCGGTGCGCTCGCGGGATCCAAATTTCGCGAGCAGATAAGAGCGGTCGTCGATTTAATTAGAGCAGAAACAAAAACTCTAATATGGAGGAAAGCGGTCAAGGGAAGGGAACGGCGACCAATGCCCCGTCAAGATCGACAATGCAGAGTGTGCTAACAAGCGAATATATGTTTTGCCGTATCGGGTCGGCTCGACTCTGCTCGTTTCAGCTTCGCCCGTAAGAAAAATTGACAGGCCAATTGTGGTTCAAGCTTTCTCTAGGCCGGGCCAATGGCCGCGTGAGACCAAGGCCGTCTTCTTCACACATATAATAGTTGTAGTTCGGTGCACACAGCACGGCGAAAAGCGATGCCGAGAGAAAAAAAAGAAACTACACGTGGAGAGATGACCGTGAATCTCGAGGTTGCTTCCACAAAAATCGGCGAGTACGCGTGTTGTGTACGTGTGTAAAATAAAAAAATGGAAATTTTTTGTCGATCCCTGCTTAATACTACAATATGCGTGATATCAGTACAAAATTACCTTTTTCAAAAAACTTGGGTTTGAAACCTTTCTGGAAGCTTTCTGCAACAATCTGTGCTGTATGGGTAAGTAACGCAATTTTGTGATATAATAATTTTGTTAAGGAGCTGGAGAAGTAAAGCTACTACCACTTAGGTTGAATTTTTGGATTTACAACATTATGCGTATACTTGGTGCCTTTTTTCACCTTTTTTGCCCGTTGGCCGCGATGCATGTGTGATGCGCGCGGTCTCTTCTCTCCCCCTCACGGATCCTTCATAGTCTCCCATATTTTTTTTTACCACTACCATCTACTACCACTTTGTTTTTTTCGAGGTAACAACATATACACATGCGTTTACTTGGCGCTTTTATTTATCTTGAAAGGTAAATTTGTACGGATGATTATCACCGCGAGAGAAGTCTTCATTATTATCTGCCTTTCACCGTCCCTCCTCGAATCGTTAACTCGAGTGGGGAAAATAATATAAAAGCATCATCAAGTCTGTTTTTGTAGCAGTCAAGTTTCTATTTCAGAGATCCGACAGGTACGACCTGTGCTTTCATTGTTGAGTGATCAAGCAGCAAATGTGAACGGACGTATTTTACGCAGGTAAGAGTTTTCTAATATTTTATATAATCAAATATTGTTTTGAATATAAATTTACATTATAAACTCGAATAAAATGAATTAGAAAATATGCTTAAGGAAGACCGGGGCTATCTGTCTACGGGGGCTATGTGTCCACTGTACTGCTATCTGAGGTTTTAAGAGACAGACGTCTCTACCATTGTAACAAATAGTTTAGAAATGCTCTACGTAAGAGATTTAAACGTTGTTTGTTTTCTTGCGATGCTTCTCGCAGATGCTATATACGTTAAAAGAAAAGCGAAAACAATTATTCACATTTTTCGACGGTCGGCTGTGCAACAGTAGTTTAACTCAAATTAAAGTAAGCAGTTCATAATATTATCAATTAATATACAGTTATCAGGTGTGAGAAACGTTAAATCTTAATTCCGCATAATCTAAAATTGGCAACATGTTAAAGACTGAAAAACGTGGTCGGGGCTATCTGTCTTATTTTTGATGGGACAATGTGTTGTCCACACTTCAATGACGGATTGTTCTTTTATAAATAGATAATGATGCGTAACTACAGAAGAAAGATTTTCCTTAAGACGGATAAGGTAGACATATCCAATAAAATTATACTTTGAGTGATTAAAAGAATAAAAATCGAGCGAGAATTTTTTCACAAAAACAGCGTTAGACTTTGAAATAAATGTTCGGACTCTCACCCGCTACTGTAAAAAAGTGACCTACGAGCAGCTACTTGATCCTGTGATTCAACAATCGCGTCATCAAATTTTTATTTTAAAAATACATGTCAAGTTAAATATATGAGTTTGTCTTAAATTATTAAATATTTTCTATTTCAAACGCTGCCGAGGATAAACTAAAAGCCCCAAATAAAAAAAAAAGATTAAAAAATTGAGGGGACAAAAGAAACTCATCACATTAATTTTACAACGGACTCAAAATCTGTTTGATGCCACCGTATTAGAAGAAAAATCAGCTCCACGCAGAAATCCTGTCAAAAAATCTACACAAAGTGCCTACTACTGCTTTGACTCCAACGACTAGGCAGTTTTTTCAATATTATATATTAACAATAAATAATATTGTAAATAAATATAAAAATTAATATAAATAATGTGTTTTTTATTATACTAGACATTGCATCACAGACGCTCGCTTCGCGCGCGCTATTCAGCTTTAACATTATGCAATTACTATTACATTATTAACTTCTTGATACACACAACTGTCAAAATATACGATGACAGCTGCAAATGAAGTAAGTGCAGCGAGAGAACCAATTGGCATCGCGGAAAAGCGGCAACAAAAAACTTCGAGATATGCGAGTATCGACTTAACATGCCTTTTTTTAGAAAGGGAGGAGATGATGGACAGATAGCCCCTCGAATGTGGACAGATAGCCCCGCATATGGGGCTGTCTACGCTTGACTTGCCTACTTAAAAAATTTACCTCTTTAAAATGGTAAAAAATTAACGATTCTGTAATTATGTTTTTTTTATAGCAAGGTTGAAAGGTTATATTATTACAATTTTAGCCAAATATCTTTATTAGTTTTTTAGTAAACTTGAAAAAAGCGTGAAGTGTGGACACATATATAGCCCCGGTTTCCCTTACTAGTAAAAAAAAGGTGCACAAATTACACATTGGGGTTTGAGAGACCCTAGATTTATTTTAATGTTAATTATTACCAAACCAACAAACGATCTTTAACAATATAATGTAACATTGTATTTGTAATCTTTCTGTAAAAAAAAATATTTGTATCTTTAAAATAATTAGAAATTTACAAAAATCAACTAATTAAAGACCAATTAAAAAGTTTTCTATTGGATTTACGTATATTTTATACAAATGTACATTTTCTAATAGAATGAGTAAATGAGAAGGTTATTAAGAGGGAGAGGGTCGTAAGGGTAAATATTATATTTACCTCGATCAGATAGAAAAAACAAACAGAGCACTTGTCTATGTGTTGTACATATAAACAACATGAGATCCGAAAAAGTGTCCAGACATGACCACTTGATTTCGTGAAAGACAATATACATAGATATGCACGAGGAGAACAAAGGCGGAGTTGTCTAATTATTCGCTTTTTTCTTTTCAATTATTACTCAAAATACTTATTTCGCAGTGATCTACGCCAACACATTTGTTGACAATCTCCAATCTTTAAAGCCTGTACTTTATTAACGACATCAAATTATTTCCCCCTCAATACCAAATAATTTTTATCTGCAACATTTTTTTATCCTGCTTCAATTTTCTGAAATATTTAATATTTCTTGTTAATAATGTTAAATATTATCTTGTTAATAATGTTCAATGTCATAGAAAGTAGAGGCTGGATAAGAAAATGTTTCAAGCAAAAGTTGTTTTTTTTGCGTAACATAAGATGCCGTTAAAAAAATATAAATCTCTATTTAAAAAAATATATAGTTAATTCCAATTAGTTAATTCCGTTGTCAGCAAATATCGCGTTTCCCATGGGCATGATTTTAAATGGTCCGAGGTTGAGATGCACAGGGTACAGAATACAAAAAAGAGAGAAATTGCGGAAATGTTTCTTATAAAAAAATATTCTGATACTATTAATCTAAAAAAAGACACGGATAATTTAAATCCCTGCATATACGATAACGTCATCTTGAGCGTATATATTTGTTTTCTGCGATTGGTTACTCTGACCTGACAACCTTGTAAACTTTTAAGTATATGCGATACTGCCAGTTCGTTCCGGACTTTTATAGTGTGAACATGAGTCGTTGTGTGGCTCGAAAAGCTTGATATCTCTGTGTAACTCCTAGACGCTTTAATTTGTTGATATGATACGAAATGTGAATTGGTGCTATCGTGGGACATTCTCCTGGTAAATAGTAACCCTCTTTTTTTTATTGTTTGTGGGTTTTGACATCATACTTATTAATTTTATTGATTCTAACCTTTTATGTATGATTTTTCTGTTAAAATCTCTTAAAAATTAGAGAATGTGTCGACGATGGTAGCCTTTTTCTCATCAGGTATTTTGAATTTTATTTGCGCTTAAATATTTCTGCATTGACGAAAAAGAATTTTCTGTTATATTTTTCATATTTTATATTTTAATTATTGACGATGTTATTTGACCCCATGCTTTATTTTGTTTTATTAGATCACTTGATAAGGACCCGAAGCCTGGGTTGAAACGTTGTGAAGTTTATGTATATTTTTTGCCAATTGTTGTCGATTTGAATATATTATTTTTGGTTAAACATTATTGGCAAAACAAACATTTATTTTTGGTAAAAAAATATATATATTTGACCCTAAAATTATCTCGAAACGCCCATCAAAACAAAAATAAATAATTCTGTTGTGTTTCTATCCCCCAAACCAAACAACTTTGTTTCAAATAAAAAAAAAAATGTTTTCAAGATATTAAAATATTTTAATTTAAAAAACTCACTCTATATACGTGTACACGTGGTCTGTTTAAAAAGTAATGAGACTAAATTTTTTTCTCAACAACTATAGTAACACTGTCAAAACGAGATTGCAGTCGAAAGCTACATTTATACTCTACTTTCAGTTAAAATTTCAAGTCGATAACATTACCTAACTGAACTGAAGTAACAGGTATTTAAAAAAAAAGTGAAATTTTATAATTAAATTGCGCCAATTGCAAAGAGAATATGTATATTGCTTTGAAAAATAATTGTTGTGCAACTACTTTAAAAAAATAAAACCTAAGTGGTATCTTTGTGTTTCTATTTAAGGGTCTTCCTATTCCAACCCAAGTGGTAATAGTTTCTTAATTCTCTTTAACAAATTTTTAATATTACAAAGAACCATTTCAATTATAAAGAATTAAAGAAATAACAGTACAAAATAAAAATATTTAATTAAAATAAAATAAATAAATTTTTCTTGTAAAAAAACTTGGCGGTTTTTTTACTCCTGTCGCATTCTTCCCTAACTTATGTTTATTGTTTTTTTTTATTTAATCAAAAATCTTAGTACTAATGTTTAAATTTTAATGTTTAAATTTCGAAGTTTAGCAGCGCCAAGTTTTTTTACAAGAAAAATTTATTTATTTTATTTAATTAAATATTTTTATTTTGTACTGTAATTTCTTTAATTTTTTGTAATTAAAATGGTTTTTTGTAATATTAAAAATTTGTTAAAGAGAATTAAGAAACTATTACCACTTGGGTTGGAATAGGAAGACCCTTGAATAGGAACACAAAGATACCACTTGAGTTTTATTTTTTAAAAGTAGTTGCACAACAATTATTTTTTAAAGCATTGCAATATACATATTCTCTTTGCAATTGGCGCAATTTGTCTACGTCCAATGAGTAGTGAAGTCCAAAGTCAGCAGCACTTTTTTCAGCTCATTCAAACTCAGATTTTTCAAGTTATTTCCAGACAAAAAAGAGAAATCTGATGATATAGTTGACATGGCCTCATATCGTGACTTCATTGATTCGTTGTGTAATACGCAGCATGCAACAACTTGGACGATAAAACATCTCGAAGTTCATTAAAAAATTTTAAACGGCGAAAGCGTCCTATCAATACATTGAAAACTTTTTCTATTGCCATATACGCGTAAATGAATGCAAATAATTAAATTCAACTTGTTGTGCCGCGTCGTTATTTTTAAACGGGGGAACTGACCATGGTAATGAAGGATACGTAGAATTGCCTAATATAAATGTTGTATTGGGGAATAACTGTTATTCTGTGACTCCTGATACAGACTTGACCGCCGTAGTACTCGGCATCATGGAGTGATCCAGGTTCACCACAATAAATATTGGTGAAGCTCATATTAACCGCTGCGATTTTGTGTATGTATTGATATTTTTAAAATGTCTATAAAATAATCCTTTGCTCTACCTTCTCTCTCTAAACTAGCTCTCTGACAAAAGCGCATCGTTCTCATCTGCTTATTTTTATCGAAGGGCAATTTCAAAATGCGCGCGTAATACGAGAGTTATCTGTTCACAACGCTATAACGCGATTATATAATTCATCTATAATAGTAGCGTCTTAAAGAAATATTTATAACTAATTTATACACACTCGTGTGTCATTTTGATAGTGCACTTTGAATCATATAATTCTTATTTGACTTTCAAATCACGTTACTGTGACCTTATACTACCATGAAGAACACGCAACAATATTATCGCAGAATATTTTAAGATGTTGGTCTTAGCGTAATATATAAAATAATAGAATTGAAATTCAAAATGAAAAGATATGTTGTTGGTCATAACATATTAAACAAATTAAAAGTTAAATTTCGAAATAAAGAAGAGGCTACTGTGGGCACAGTGTAATGTGACGTACGTACATATATTTTGTTCCAATAAAAGACTTTGCAGATAATGGTAATTGTGGCAAAAGATTATTTCTCAAGATATTTATTAACTCTTGTAGTGCTACTTGAGAAATATTATTTTGTAAAGCCCATTTTTTTTATTTTTTGCCACTTCGTCTTCTATTTATTAGCCATATTATTAGATAGCCATATTCGTGACAAATATTTTAGCGCAGATTAGATACTTAGGACGTTGATGAATGAGAATGATTTATGACTTTACCGAAAAAATAATCTTCCAGATTATAGACGGATGGAATTTTATTACTTAACTTTATCTATTTAATGTAATGAATTGACTCATGGCATAAGGTTCGTGTTATATCTTTGAAAATGCATCTTATGTATTAATTGCTAATTATGTCATCACTCACATGTTGTCCGTATATGGGCTAACGAGAAATACTACCAATTTGAAAATTTCAAAAACAAGTCCATATTCCGATGGCGATGGTCCTTTTTTCTCGGCCTGTGGAAAAGATTTGTCCATGTCAATGTACATACGTTTACATACGCATACGCGTTGTTACGTGTTAATTCGTCTATTCGAGTCGTTCGAAATATTGGCAACTCGACGGCACACTGAACTACGCAACAGCTCCGTTGATTATCGTGTCGCACTGCAATTAATGCTCGTCGAGATAATATCCCGATAAACTTTGAAACTTTGCTCCACGCGATGAGACTATAAACCGAATTATCGAATGTCGCCGTTTGTCCCGCGATAGACAGACAACCTTGGCTCCATCCGTGGACACGCATTTGACATGTTCTCTTTTTTGCCAACTTCGTCTTCTATTTCTTCCACATCCAAATTATCTCTATAAAAAGTGATAAATTATTGTACACGTAGGGGAGACTGGGGCTATCTGTCTATGGGGGCTATGTCCACAGTACTGCTCTCTGAGGTTTTAAGAAATAAAAAATTAAATTAATAAAAAATGCAATTCATAAAACGCGAAACCTTTTTTAAATTAACATAAACATTGTTGTAAAAACTCAAAAATCTATGAAGAATAACACTGTATCAAGAGACACGGTAGTGTCTCGCGCCAAGTACACGCGGAGCGAGACCGACCGTGACTCTTTTACGCGACGCGACGGGTTGCGAGTATCCGAGATGTTGAGATCTCGATAACGAGTGAACGGATCAAGTTCTAAGTAGGCTTGATCGATAGCTTGGGGTCCAATTAGGGGGGGGGTTTCTCTCATAATATTTCGCTACGTGCCCTACGAGCGGAGATATTGCGACGCAAAGTCCAAATGGGAAAATTTATTTTTAAGATACTCCTCCTAACGCCGACGTCTCAATATTATTATGATTATCAGAGAAACGTCCCTTTCACTTTTTCGACGCTGGCGGCGCAGGTATCGCCAGTTTCGATATCGCGCGCGTATTTCAAAATTAGGTCGATAGACTTATCGGTCAGGAGGAAGATTTCTATTTAGGTAAATTAGGTAATATATAATATATATTGAGTCAACGGAAAAGAAGGTTCTCTACGCTTGGCAGAAAGTGCCGCTAGGGAATTTTTAAGTCGATTCTTAAGGCTCAGTCACAATGAGAGGAATAAGGAATACGATAAAGGAATTAGGAATAAGGCATATTGCATCTTACTTTAATGTACGTGTACTGAAGTGAGATGCGACATTCCCTTGTTCCTTATTCCTTTATCTTATTCCTTATTCCTCTCATTGTGACTGAGCCCTTATGAATCAAGCTTGATATAATATATATTAAGTCAACGGAAAAGAAGGTTCTCTACGCTTGGCAGAAAGTGCAGCTAGGGAATTTTTAGGTCGTTCTTATGAATCAAGCTTGAATTCGATGTCTAGGTATCCCAGGTTGCCGATGACGAGGTCCAGATAGTGCGCTTCATAGTTTTCGGTGTCCAGGTGTAATAATACGTTGAATTCGATGTCTACGTCTCCCAGGTTGCCGATGACGAGGTCCACATAGTGCGCTCCGTAGTTTTCGGTGTCTACGTGTATTAATACCTTGAATTCGATGTCCACGTGTCCCAGGTTGCCGATGACGGGATCCAGATAGTGCGCTTCATAGTTTTCGGTGTCCATGTGTAATCGTACGTTGAATTCGATGTCTAGGTGTCCCAGGTTGCCGAGGACGAGGTCCACATAGTGCGCTCCGTAGTTTTCGGTGTCTACGTGTATTAATATCTTGAATTCGATGTCCACGTGTCCCAGGTTGCCGATGACGGGATCCAGATAGTGCGCTTCATAGTTTTCGGTGTCCAGGTGTAATCGTACGTTGAATTCGATGTCTAGGTGTCCCAGGTTGCCGATGACAAGGTCCACATAGTGCGCTCCGTAGTTTTCGGTGTCTACGTGTATTAATACTTTGAATTCGATGTCCACGTGTCCCAGGTTGCCGATGACGGGATCCAGATAGTGCGCTTCATAGTTTTCGGTGTCCAGGTGTAATCGTACGTTGAATTCGATGTCTACGTGTCCCAGGTTACCGATGACGAGGTCCACATAGTGCGCTCCGTAGTTTTCGGTGTCTACGTGTATTAATACCTTGAATTCGATGTCCACGTGTCCCAGGTTGCCGATGACAAGATCCAGATAGTGCGCTTCATAGTTTTCGGTGTCCAGGTGTAATCGTACGTTGAATTTGATGTCTAGGTGTTCCAGGTTGCCGATGACAAGGTCCACATAGTGCGCTTCGTAGTTTTCGGTGTCTACGTGTATTAATACCTTGAATTCGATGTCCACGTGTCCCAGGTTGCCGATGACAAGATCCAGATAGTGCGCTTCATAGTTTTCGGTGTCCAGGTGTAATCGTACGTTGAATTTGATGTCTAGGTGTTCCAGGTTGCCGATGACAAGGTCCACATAGTGCGCTTCGTAGTTTTCGGTGTCTACGTGTATTAATACCTTGAATTCGATGTCCACGTGTCCCAGGTTGCCGATGACGAGATCCAGATAGTGCGCTTCATAGTTTTCGGTGTCCAGGTGTAATCGTACGTTGAATTCGATGTCTACGTGTCCCAGGTTGCCGATGACGAGGTCCACATAGTGCGCTCCGTAGTTTTCGGTGTCTACGTGTATTAATACCTTGAATTCGATGTCCACGTGTCCCAGGTTGCCGATGACAAGATCCAGATAGTGCGCTTCATAGTTTTCGGTGTCCAGGTGTAATCGTACGTTGAATTCGATGTCTAGGTGTTCCAGGTTGCCGATGACAAGGTCCACATAGTGCGCTTCGTAGTTTTCGGTGTCTACGTGTATTAATACCTTGAATTCGATGTCCACGTGTCCCAGGTTGCCGATGACGAGATCCAGATAGTGCGCTTCATAGTTTTCGGTGTCCAGGTGTAATCGTACGTTGAATTCGATGTCTAGGTGTCCCAGGTTGGCGATGACAAGGTCCACATAGTGCGCTTTGTAGTTTTCGGTGTCCAGGTGTAATAATACGTTGAATGCAATGTCTAGGTGTCCCAGGTTGCCGATGACAATGTCTAGATAGTGAGCTCCGTAGTTTTTGGTGTCTACGTGTATTAATACCTTGAATTCGATGTCTAGGTGTCCCAGGTTGCCGATGACGAGGTCCACATAGTGCGCTCCGTAGTTTTCGGTGTCTACGTGTATTAATATCTTGAATTCGATGTCCACGTGTCCCAGGTTGCCGATGACGGGATCCAGATAGTGCGCTTCATAGTTTTCGGTGTCCAGGTGTAATCGTACGTTGAATTCGATGTCTAGGTGTCCCAGGTTGCCGATGACAAGGTCCACATAGTGCGCTCCGTAGTTTTCGGTGTCTACGTGTATTAATACTTTGAATTCGATGTCCACGTGTCCCAGGTTGCCGATGACGGGATCCAGATAGTGCGCTTCATAGTTTTCGGTGTCCAGGTGTAATCGTACGTTGAATTCGATGTCTACGTGTCCCAGGTTACCGATGACGAGGTCCACATAGTGCGCTCCGTAGTTTTCGGTGTCTACGTGTATTAATACCTTGAATTCGATGTCCACGTGGTCCCAGGTTGCCGATGACAAGATCCAGATAGTGCGCTTCATAGTTTTCGGTGTCCAGGTGTAATCGTACGTTGAATTCGATGTCTAGGTGTTCCAGGTTGCCGATGACAAGGTCCACATAGTGCGCTTCGTAGTTTTCGGTGTCTACGTGTATTAATACCTTGAAATCGATGTCCACGTGTCCCAGGTTGCCGATGACAAGATCCAGATAGTGCGCTTCATAGTTTTCGGTGTCCAGGTGTAATCGTACGTTGAATTTGATGTCTAGGTGTTCCAGGTTGCCGATGACAAGGTCCACATAGTGCGCTTCGTAGTTTTCGGTGTCTACGTGTATTAATACCTTGAATTCGATGTCCACGTGTCCCAGGTTGCCGATGACGAGATCCAGATAGTGCGCTTCATAGTTTTCGGTGTCCAGGTGTAATCGTACGTTGAATTCGATGTCTACGTGTCCCAGGTTGCCGATGACGAGGTCCACATAGTGCGCTCCGTAGTTTTCGGTGTCTACGTGTATTAATACCTTGAATTCGATGTCCACGTGTCCCAGGTTGCCGATGACAAGATCCAGATAGTGCGCTTCATAGTTTTCGGTGTCCAGGTGTAATCGTACGTTGAATTCGATGTCTAGGTGTTCCAGGTTGCCGATGACAAGGTCCACATAGTGCGCTTCGTAGTTTTCGGTGTCTACGTGTATTAATACCTTGAAATCGATGTCCACGTGTCCCAGGTTGCCGATGACGAGATCCAGATAGTGCGCTTCATAGTTTTCGGTGTCCAGGTGTAATCGTACGTTGAATTCGATGTCTAGGTGTCCCAGGTTGGCGATGACAAGGTCCACATAGTGCGCTTTGTAGTTTTCGGTGTCCAGGTGTAATAATACGTTGAATGCAATGTCTAGGTGTCCCAGGTTGCCGATGACAATGTCTAGATAGTGAGCTCCGTAGTTTTTGGTGTCTACGTGTATTAATACCTTGAATTCGATGTCTAGGTGTCCCAGGTTGCCGATGACGAGGTCCACATAGTGCGCTCCGTAGTTGTCGGTGTCTACGTGTATTAATATCTTGAAATTGATGTCTAGGTGTCTCAGGTTGCTGATGACGAGGTCCAGATAGCGCGCTCCGTAGTTTTCGGTGTCTAGATGTAATAATATCTCGAATTCTATGTCTACGTGTCCCAGGTTGCCGATGACAAGGTCCACATAGTGCGCTTTGTAGTTTTTGGTGTCTACGTGTATTAATAACTTTAAATCTGAATGTAGGACACGTAGATATCGAATTCGAGGTATTAATACACGTAGACACCGAAAACTACGGAGCGCACTATGTGGACCTCGTCATCAAAAACGTGGGACACCTAGACATCGAATTCAACGTATTATTATACCTGGACACCGAAAACTATAGAGCGCACTATCTGGAACCCGACATCAGCAACCTGGAACACGTGGACATCAAATTCAAGGTATTAATACACCTGAATACCGAAAACTATGAAGTGCACTATGTGAACCTCGTCATCGGCAACCTGGGACACCTAGACATCGAATTCAAGCTTGATTCATAAGAATCGACTTAAAAATTCCCTAGCGGCAGAATCAAGAGACACGGTAGTGTACACGCGGAGCGAGACCGACCGTGACTCTTTTACGCCACGCGACGGGTTGCGAATACCCGATATGTTGAGATCTCAATAACGAGTGAACGGATCAAGTTCTAATGTAGGCTTGATCGATAGCTTGGGGTCCAATTAGGGGGGGGGGGTTTCTTATAATATCCCGCTCCGTGCCCTACGAGCGGAGATATTGCGACGCAAAGTCCAAATGTGAAAATTTTTTATTAAGATACTTCTTCTTCTATCTACTTCTAACGCCGACGTCTTATATGACACTACAAAAAGGCGTGATATCCGTACAAAATTACCTTTTTCAAAAAAAAGGTAAAAAAATGCGCCAAGTACACGCATAGTAGTATATATGTATTATGTTGTTACCTCGAAAAAAACAAAGTGGTAGTATTATACCTCGAAATAACACCCTGTACATATTGTTTATACAATACGTAATACTACAAAAAGGCGTGATATCTGTACAAAATTACCTTTTTTAAAAAAAAGGTAAAGAAAGGCGCCAAGTACACGCATAGTAGTGTATATGTTGTTACCTCGAAAAAAAAACAGTAGTAGTATTATACCTTAAAAAAATCTAAGTAACAAGTGGTAGACGAAATCTTTGTATCTTGATAAATCTCGAAAAAATCTAAACAGTAGTATCTTCACCTCGAAAAAAAAAAACAAAGTAGTAGTATTATACCTCGAAAAAACCTAAGTAACAAGTGGTGGACGTAATCTTTGTATCTCCAAAAATTTCGAAAAAACCTAAGCAGTATTATTTTTATTTCCAAAAAATTATTACTCAAGTGATACACATCACAAAATTACGTTACCTTATCAAAAAATGAGTCGCTCTCTCTCTAGCAGCGCCAAGTTTTTTGACAAGAAAAATTTATTTATTTTAATAAAATATTTTTATTTTTTGTACTGTTACCTCTGTAATTCTTTGCGATGCGATTAAATCTTTTAAAATACATATATAAACTTTGTATTTAAATACCTTGTATTTCCTTGTTGGGTTTAAATATTTTAATAAAATATTTGTATTTTGTACTGTTACCTCTGTGTAATTCTTCATGATTCAATTTTTTATTCTAATCGAAGAAAAGCAGTAGTAATATTATACCTCGAAAAAACCTAAGTAACAAGTGGTAGACGTAATCTTTGTATCTCGAAAAATATATGTTCTCTGTAATTGGCGCTGTAATTTAAAAAGAGATATCATTTCTTTTTTGTAATTGTAATAATAGATCACTTGAAGCGCGACTCATTTTTTGATAAGGTAACGTAATTTTGTGATGTGTATCACTTGAGTAATAATTTTTTGGAAATAAAAATAATACTGCTTAGGTTTTTTCGAGATTTTTGGAGATACAAAGATTACGTCCACCACTTGTTACTTAGGTTTTTTCGAGGTATAATACTACTACTTTGTTTTTTTTTTCGAGGTGAAGATACTACTGTTTAGATTTTTTCGAGATTTTTCAAGATACAAAGATTTCGTCTACCACTTGTTACTTAGATTTTTTTAAGGTATAATACTACTACTGTTTTTTTTTCGAGGTAACAACATATACACTACTATGCGTGTACTTGGCGCCTTTCTTTACCTTTTTTTTAAAAAAGGTAATTTTGTACAGATATATATTACAATATAGAAATTTTTGAAATAAACCTTTTTCGGAATCAAGATTTTCTAATATACTCTCTGTATCCTCGTGTTTATTCGTATATCTGTATTATCTCTCTCAAATTTGCTCTGATTGGTCGCCGCGTGTATAGTGCGTGCTGCTGTTCACGTCGTTCACGACCATATGGCAGTCTAGCAAACGAAAAATCAAGCAATTTATGCTTTAATAATGAATTTTTCTACGAAATGTGCGGTAACCTTTCCCTTTCTTTCACTCATTTATTTGTAAATTATTAAGTTACATGTGCATATTTTTTTCTTATTATATGCATTTTTTTTGCACTTATTTCATTCTGAAGGTATGCAATATGTCATTTTCCATAAGAACTTATGTTAAAAATGCAGCCAGTTTCATGAAATTTTAATATGTTGTTCTGGAATGCAAAATAGAATTATGTGAATTTTTTAGGAATTTTTCATCGTCGCGTTTTGAAAAAAATCTACTCTAAAAATTGTACTTTTTAAATTTTTATAGTAGATTTTTTTCAAAACGGGACGGTGAAAAATTCCCCAAAAATTCACATAATTCTATTTTGCATTCCAGAACAACATATTAAAATTTCATGAAACCGCTGCATATTTTTGTAGCGACGGAACCTCCTTAAATTAGGTATTACAATTAGGATTTCTATGGGTATTTCCTATTTTTTCCTTAGACGTTTTTCTTAGACGACTGCAGCGCCAAGCACAAATCTAGGAATTACCAATTGGGATCCAAATTGAATAACTAGAGATCTACGTGTGTGCAAATACGTATGATTTCCTAATTAGGAACTGATCAGAAATTCTTACATTTTTCTAATAACTAATCAAAGATAGGTTCTATGCTAGAAAAACAGGTCGGAGTCCTTTAAAGTTTTCCTTTCTTAGGGAAATCTTGTCAGAATCTAACAATAAGTGGGAAAAAGATGGGGAAATTTCCACACGGGTTATTGTCTATTTATCGCAACTTATAAAAAACGAGAGAACGCAGCAATCTGCGGCGTAGCAGGTCTGTAGAATATAATTGCTGTTATGGACGTTTTAATCAATTTAATTAATAAAAGACGGCCACTTACACGCCCCATGTGAAGAGCGGTCCGTTAGGATTGATAATGTTCTCGGCCGTTGTCAAGTTAGCAGCGCCGTCAGTAAATATGTTATGCTACGCAATATTGCGATGCCAAAGATTATTTAAAGAAAATTGTGATTTTTATTTACATTTTAATAAGAAAGCGTAATAAGAAAAGTGTTATTAATAACCAATTATTATTAAAGGGGGATTATTGTTTCGAGGGTTAAAAACAAGACTATTTTTCTCAATTTTTATTTCGAAAACTATACGGCCAATTTATTCTAGGTTTTATGTATATATTAATGTATATTTTATGTATAATTCAGAATTTTTTCAAGCAGAAATAATAAAAGTTACGGAAGTTAAAGAAATATTTGAACGACCAAGCGCGCAAGGTCCAATAAAATCTGAATACTTAGTAATCTGACAGAAAAAATGAAATAAACATTCTTAATCTACACATTCGGTTATAGTTGAAACTAGAATTATCTCGTTGTTTTTTGCCGTGCGAGTACACGCGGTGCCACCAATATCGCAGTCTCTTTCTCTCTTCAAGCATCGCCAATAATATTTAAGTATCACGCATGTAGGATAGATCTTTCAGTTCTTTTCCAACAACGCCGATCGTTATCCAACTGCTGACAGTAAAGCCTACCAACTTTCTGAGAAGGCATAATAGTCGCACGAGAGACTCCATTACATCCTTTTGTCTTTCACATTTGTCATCCCGACGAGAGAAATAATCCACCACCGCGCCGTCTCCAGGACGAAAAGCTTACAAGGAGGCAAATCGATGTGATTCTTCATTTACGATTAACACTTCACCTAAGTAGGGACAATTGTTTCGGGTTTCGCCTTCCCTCCGATTTTGTGTATGTATTGATATTTTTAAAATGTCTATAATCCTTTGCTCTACCTTCTCACTCTCTCTCTGAACTAGCTTTCTGACAAAAGTGCATCGTTCTCATCTGCTTATTTTTATCGAAGGACAGTTTCGAAATGCGCGCGTAATACAAGAGTTATCTGTTCATAACTGTACGCGGTTATATAATTTACTTATAGGAGTCTTGTCTTAAAGAAACATTTATATAAATATAATTTACGCACACTCCTGTCATTTTGAAAGTGCACTTTGAATCATATAATTCTTATTTGACTTTCAAATCATGTTACTATGACCTTACTACCATGAAGAACACGCAACAATATTACCGCAGAACATTTTAAGATATTGGTCTTAGCGTAATATTTACAATAAAAGAATTAGAATTCAAAATAAAAAGATATGTTGTTGATCATAATATATTAAACAAATTAAAAGTTAAAATTTGATATAAAGAAGAGGCTATTGTGCGAGCACAGTGTAATGTGACGCACGTCTACACGGCAATTGACAGTTATTACGTTTATGCGAGCGTTAGGCCCGGTCTACAATAAGTCGTATGTCGGAGTCGGATGTCGCAACGTAGCCGATGGTCTAATGCCAATGAGAGAATTTCTTTTTCGGAAACGAATTTTCCTCATTGGACTATCTACGTTCCGACATCCGACTCTCCGACATACGACTGATTGTAGACCGGGCCTTATACTTCTGTAGTAACTTACGATAATTCACTCGTTTACGCGGAGTAAATTATCGTAAGTTATTACAACATCCCGTTTACGCGAGAGAATTATCGTAAGTTACTACAGTAGTAACGCTCGCGTAAACGTAGTAAGTGTAAAAAATGTGCTAGTTATCGTTCATTTATCGCAACTTATAAAAAACGAGAATACATTGCAGCAATCTGCGGTGTAGCAAATCTGTATTAGAATATAATTGCTGTTATGAACGTTTTAATTGATAAAAGACGGCCACTTACACGTGCCATGTGAAGAGCGGTTAGTTATGTTTGATAATATTCTCGGCCGTTGTCAAGTTAGCAGCGCCGTCAATAAATATGTTATGCTACGCAATATTGACGCTAAAGATTATATTTAAAGAAAATTTTGATTTTGATTTATATTTTAATAAGAAAAACGTATAGGTACTGTAATAAGAAAGTGTCATTAATAAATAATTATTATTACCCTGGCAGAAAAAATTTCTATGAATAACTACAAAATTTGACTAAAAATAGAAATTTGTACATTTTTGTTGAAATATTTAATTTCTTGTATAAATAGTTATTTTTTTGTAGAAATATTTACGAAATAGTACCACAAATTACAATGTTCTCAAATCAAGAAGTTATTGCAAGTAGTATTTTATGAAAAACTACAATTTTATAAAAAATAGTACAAAGATCTACAAATTTTAAAAATTTAAGAAGAAACAAAATCTTAAAAAATTAAAACATCTGCTTACTTGTAGAATACTACAATTATTTATAAATGACTATAGAAATCTACCACAATTTACATATCGTAAAACTATACAAATTAGAATCTAATCCAGTTTTTAGTTTCTCATTAAATACTACAATTTTGTATGAATAGTAACAAATACCGATTTGTTTGTACAGCTCAAAAATTAATTACAATTATGGCTAATTAAAATTTGTAATTTTTAGTTAAATGTTACAAGTTTTTACACAAATCTTCCAAAATTCATCTATTATTAATAACTTCTTAATTCGCAGAAGTCAAAATACTTATGTTTTTATTTTCGTATAGTCTGTTGTAAAGTCCAATAGAAAAATATATAAATGTACAATTTTTTACCTATATAAATTTCTTATTCGTGAATGGTTGTAATTTTGCATACAATACTACACGGTTCTACAGAAAACGACAAAATTCTTAAGCCTTTTACAACTCGAATTCATAAAAATCTACATAAATTTGTTTTTTTTTTAGATGTTTATAAGATACTACAATTCGGTTTTAACATGAATTTTTTTTTATTAAGCGGTCTGATAGATTATGGCACTTTCTTTGTAAACTTTTTGAATTTTTGCAATATCTTCAAAATTGAAGAAAATATAGTACACGAAAGTGTGCTGTGACGTCATACTTTATATAAGAAATGACATCATACCTTTTGAAGTTGCTGTCATCAAAGAAACTTTAGCAAGCTATAACTTTCTCAAATTTAGATTTTTTTTTAAAATTCAAAAAGTACTAAAAATCGGTTTAGATTCTCTACATTAATTATGGATACCGCTTAATAAAAAAAAATGTTAAAACCGAATTTTACATGGAAATTAACAGACCTTCAACCAAACCTTCAATCTTTCCATGGAAAGTAAAAATTAATATGTCAATTAAAAAAATTAAGTATCTTATGCAAAATTAGAAAAAAAAAAACTTAAAATAACATATAAGCAATGAGAAGTGCCGTTTTCGGTCGAAGCGGAATTAAAAAAATTAAGTATCTTATGCAAAATTAGAAAAAAAAGAAAACTTAAAATAACATATAAGCAATGAGAAGTGCCGTTTTCGGTCGAAGCGGATCTTGATGCTTAATAATATTTTACAATATCAATTATTATTAAATACATGTTTCAGATTTTTAAATTGGCACTGCGTGCCAATATGGACTTTGTCGGACTTAAAACGCAATTGTGTAAACTGAAATTAAAAATAATATATTTTATATTAATTTGATATTGTCAAGTAAAATAATATACTATTAGAAGAATATTTTTATAACAGCTAGTTATACAAATTTATATGGATTGATCCATTACAGAGTATATATTCATATATAATTATCTTTAACCTTATAAATATACTTTTATGTCACACGTGCATGGAAAGTGGCCCATTACGCACGCGACGCGTGCGTGATAGGCCACTTTCCACGCACTTGCAACATAAAATAGGGTATGCAACACGTGCGTGAAGTTGAAAATTCCCTGGTGCGGTGACCGCACTCGCCTTTGGCTCGTGCGTCAACTCCGCACCCGTAAATTTTCATCTTCCAGCATTTGTTGCACAAATAACTATTATATCACACGTGCGTGGAAAGTGGCCCATTCCGCGCGCGCCATCTGTGCGACAAATAGCCAATTTCCCACGCGAGAAATTCCCCACTTGAACCCGTGCAGGAATGAGATATTCCCGCACGCAAAGGTGAGTGCGATCACCCGCACCAGTGTCCAATTCTCAACCCGCACGTGTTACACAAATAACTATTACATGATAACACATGATAATATACTAGTATATAAAACCATATATGACTGTATAAAGTTATACTTAAAGAGATTTAGCCATATAATATTGTTCAAGATTATATTTCCATTTCTTATATGACCATATATAATTATATATTTACTAATATGAACAAATAAGAGGTATTTTTCCCGAGTATATAATCATACTAGATTTTTCGCCCGCGCTTTGCGCGGGCTCAAAATCTATTCCCCTCTCCCCAAACTCACTCATTAATTAGGAGCACCTTTAATATTCTTTCTCCTCAAACTCTAACCTACATCCCTTCGAATTCTTTTTTAAAAAATAAAAAATAATAAATAATATAATGGATGCAAATTAGCATATTGTCAAATGTTTCAAAAATGTTATATTAAAGTCTTTAAATTTTATTTTTGCTCCTGCCTCACGCGTTTTCACCCTCCGTTGACCCACCATTATTAACTCTCTTTTATTTTCTTCTATTTTATTTTCTTTTTTTGCAATCATCAAAAAATTAGAAAAATTTTGACACTGGTTTCAAGAAAATCAATTCTTAATAAAAAATTATCCATTAATAAAAAAATAAACTTATCCTCCAAAAATTAAAAAAATTTTGACTCCTGTTTCATATATAATTTTTTAAGATTTGGTCAATTAATTTCCGAAAAATTGAAATAATTTTGTAACCGGCTTTCAAAAAGATCGGTAACAAAAAATTATACACTTTATAGCACTCCCCGGAAAATTCTACCCCTGTTTTATATATAATTCTTTTAAATTCAGTCAATTATTTCCCGAAAAATTAGAAGAATTAGAAAAATCGGTTTCCAGAAAATCGGTAGCAAAAAATTGACCGCGACATTTTCATCCCCGGGAAATTCTACCCCTGTTTCATATACTTTTGGTAAAAATTCGGTCCACTAACGAATGAGTAGTTCGCGTACATACAGACAGACAGACAGACGCGACTTATATATATAGATACAATTCTTTAAAATTCGATCAATTAACTCCCGAGAAATTTGAAAAATTTTGTAACCGGTTTCCACAAAAATCGGCAACAAAAAATTATCTATAAAAATTATCCATAAAAAAAATTCAGCTTGATATCTCAAAATTTTTTTTTAAGATTTGGTCAATTAATTCCCTAAAAATTGAAAAAAATGTGTAACCGGTTCCCAAAAAAATCGGTAACAAAAAATCGTACACTTTATAGCAATCCCGGGGAAATTCTACCTTTATTTCATATGTAATTCTTTAAAATTCAATTATTTCCCAAGAAATTGAAAAAATTTTGTAACCGGTTTCCAAAAAGATCGGTAACGAAAAATAATACACTTTATAGCACTCCCCGAAAAATTCTACCTCTGTTTCATATATCAGACAGACAGACGTCCGGTACTTATATATATAGATCAAGAAAATCAATTCATTAATGAAAAATTATCCATTAATAAAAAATTAAACTTATCCTCCAAAAATTAAAAAAATTTTGACACGACTCCTATTTCATATATAATTTTTTAAGATTTGGTCAATTAATTCGCGAAAAATTTGAAAAAATGTGTAACCGGTTCCCAAAAAAATTGGTAACAAAAAATTGTACACTTTATAGCAATCCCGGAGAAATTCTAACTTTATTTCATATGTAATTCTTTAAGATTCAATTATTTCCCGAGAAATTGGAAAAATTTTGTAACCGGTTTCCAAAAAGATTGGTAACAAAAAATAATACACTACTCCCCAGTAAATTCTACCTCTACTTCATATACAATTGTTTGAAATTCGGTCAATTAATTTCCGAAAAATTAGAAAATTTTCTGATACCGATTTCCCCAAAGATCGGTAACGAAAAATTATATATTTTATGGCAATCTCCGGGAAATTCTACCCCTACTTCATATAATTTTTTAAGATTCGGTCAATTAATTTCCGAAAAATTGGAAAAATTTTGTAACCGGTTTCAAAAAGATCGGTAACGAAAAATTATACACTTTATAGCACTCCCCGGAAAATTCTACCTCTGTTTCATATATAATTCTTTTAAATTCGGTCGATTATTTCCCGAAAAATTAGAAAAATTAGAAAAATCGGTTTCCAGAAAATCGGTAACGAAAAACTATACACTTTATGGCACTCCCCGGGAAATTCTACCCCTATTTCATGTACCCTTGATAAAAATTCGGTCCACTAACGAATGAGTAGTTCGCGGTCAGACAGACAGACAGACAGACAGACAGACAGACAGACAGACGTCCGGTACTTATATATATAGATATGCTTATATATGGCCATATAATATTGTTTAAGATTATATTTTCCATTTCTTATATGATCATATATAATCATGTATCTACTAATATAAACTAATATAAACTAATATGAATAAATAAGAGATTTTTTTCCTGGGTTATGCGGTTTTAGACATGTGTGTATGTGATGCTGGGTAAGTTTTTTTTTATAATGACTCGCTTTTTATTTTACAGATAAGTTAGAATAAAGAAGTTTTTTCTTCTTTTTGTAATCGCGCGGCGCGACGTTGGCCCAATAGGCCTATTTTGTAACGAGCCGGCACTGCCCACACAGCACGGGAAGCTCCCGGGGAGTTCCTGAGGAGCTTATAAAATTTTTCATAAGCTTCATTTGAACTTCAAAAGAATTTCCACGGAACTCTCCGGTAACTCCTATGTCCGCTTTTGAGAGCTCCCTGGGAGCTTCATTGAAGCTTGCAGGGAGTTTAGAAGTCATGTTTTAATAGCTCCCTGCGAGCTTCAAAGTAGTTCCCGGGAAGCTTCCACATAAGCTCCCCGGGAGCTCGTACGTCCACTATTGCGAGCTGTCTAAAAGCAACACGGGGAGCTCTCGGGGAGTTCCTGAGGAGCTTATAAAATTTTTCATAAGTTTTATTTGAACTTCAAAAGAACTCGCACGGAGCTCCCTGGGAGCTCATATGTCTGCTTTTAAGAACTAGCTGGGAGCTTCATCGAAGCTCGCAAGAAGTTAAGAAATCATGTTTTAATAGCTCCCTACGAGCTTCAAAATAGTTCCCAGGAAGCTTCCATATAAACTCCCCAGGAGCTCGTACGTCCACTATTGCGAGCTGCCTAAAAGCAGCGACATTAGATGCTTTCCATTTACATCAAAGCTCAGATAAATCTTACTTCTGTCTTTCTAACATGAATGTTGAAGAAAGACAAAAGTGAGATTTATCTGAGTTTTGATGTAAATGGAAAACATCTATAGTTTGCATAAAGTTTTATTTGCGTTTGTAAGAGCTCAGAAATCGTGTTTTAAGAGCTTCTTGTAAAAATAGTTCGCATGTAAAGCTCGCCGAGAGCTTCTCAATCCACTTTCGCGGGATTCTTATTTGTACTAATCACTATATATATTTTATATATAATTATTAGAAACATTTTTGTTGGCGAAATTCTTGGCCGGGCGTAACTCCGGTTCGCCAATTGGAGCAAGGCAGGCCGGGTCGACCCCGACAGGGATCAGGAGTGCGGAAAATGATCAGACACTCGATTTCTCCTTCGATGATGCACAGCACAATTTTATTCCAGATATATACAGTCAGCCGGTGGCCTTTACAATTTGAGGCGCGGCTAGAAGTTGCGCCGGGCACGTGTTTGACGCGTGCGAGTACGCACTGCTTCGAGCTCACTTGGGGCGCAAAGATGTCACGCGGAGACGCGCACTTATGTTAACGGTCACCTCTCGCTATGCGAGGGTGAAGATGCTGACGCTCAGAGGCGTAAATGTTCGTCGCCACACCGTGATAGCGGGAGCGATTGCGCGCAAACGGCGCGGTTGCGAGTGCCGTCGAACCGTGGCACGATGCACTGGCAGTCCAATAATTTCGGCACAGACACACGACGGGGCGTAAAATCCGCGTGAATTCGATTAGAGCTTGACTCAGTACGGAGCCACACAAGCTGGAGTACCGCACGAGTTGTTCGATTAGCTTCTACTGAGGAGTCCTCAGCAACAATTATTTTTTGAGGCAATATATATGTTCTCTCTGTAATTGGCGCTGTAATTTAAAGAGATATCATTTCTTTTTTGTAATTGTAATAGATCACTTGAAGCGCGACTCTTCTTTTTGATAAGGTAACATAATTTTGTGATGTGTATCACTTGGGTTATAATTTTTCGGAAATAAAGATACTACTGCTTAGATTTTTTCAAGATTTTTCGAGATATAAAGATTACGTCTACCACTTGTTACTTAGGTTTTTTCGATGTATAATATTACCACTTTCTTTTTTTCGAGGTAACAACATACATATACACTACTATGCGTGTACTTGGCGCCTTTTTTTACCTTTTTTTTAAAAAAGGTAATTTTGTACGGATATCACGCCTTTTTGTAGTATTACGCATTTTATAAACAGTATGTACAGGGTAAAGCTATTTGGAGGTATAATACTACCACTTTGTTTTTTTCGAGGTAACAACATAACAGGGTAACAACATAATACATATACACTACTATGCGTGTACTTAGCGCCTTCTTTTACCTTATTTTTAAAAAGGTAATTTTGTACGAATATCACGCCTTTTTGTAGTGTTACGCATCTTAATCTTATAAACAATATATCTTATAATCTTATAAACAGTTTATACAAGGTATGAAGCTAAAAGTGTTACGGGCTATTATTTCTAAAGAAAACAACAATTTAATATTTTGCTTAGTTTTTTTAAAATAATAATCTGTAACCCTTTTAGTTGTACACCTCTTGTATATATTTTTCAATTTTAACATAAAACATAATCGCAATATAGCATGATTAATGTTAATAAGTCGTTAACTGTAAAATTTTTTATTTATTTTTATTCGCGTGTCTTACTGAATGTTGTTCGCAGCTGTATATGTTCAGGTATCGATATTTTTGATAATTACAGATGGACACCTGTAACACGTGTCTGAAATTTACCTGATTTGTTTATTCTTTTATTCCCTTTAACTAATCGCAAATTAATTCTATTTGATAAAAGCAATTCTGTTAAATTTCTCATACATAACGCATCGTTTATAATTTTCTATTAATTATAAATATTAAATAGTACGATATATATATATTCGTACTCATATCCTTGAAAATTATTTCGGGAATTCGAGCGAATGTCACAACTAGATAAAATTATCTTTGATATTTTAACAGTTGAGTAGGAACATATTTGAGTTGGCGATAAATGATTCTCTGAAACCGCACGTGTGTGTAAATAATTCAGTAAAAAATATATAATCTTTATTTCAAAATACATTTGCACACTACGTATCAAAAATATATAACATAATAACGTAGTTTTTGCTATTAAATTGATTGAATTTTAGAAAAGAAAAAGATTTAAAAGTATATAACTATGTCAGTCAATAAAGAGACATAGACGCAAAACCGAAAACTACGGAGCGCGCTATCTGGACCTCGTCATCAGCAACCTGGGACACCTAAACATCAATTTCAAGATATTAATACACGTAGACACCGACAACTACGGAGCGCACTATGTGGACCTCGTCATCGGCAACCTGGGACACCTAGACATCGAATTCAAGATATTAATACACGTAGACACCGAAAACTACGGAGCTCACTATCTAGACATTGTCATCGGCAACCTGGGACACCTAGACATCGCATTCAACGTATTATTACACCTGGACACCGAAAACTACGAAGCGCACTATGTGGACCTCGTCATCGGCAACCTGGGACACGTAGACATCGAATTCAACGTATTATTACACCTGGACACCGAAAACTATGAAGCGCACTATCTGGATCTTGTCATCGGCAACCTGGGACATGTGGACATCGAATTCAAGGTATTAATACACGTAGACACCGAAAACTACGGAGCGCACTACGTGGACCTCGTCATCGGCAACCTGGGACACGTAGACATCGAATTCAACGTATTATTACACCTGGACACCGAAAACTATGAAGCGCACTATCTGGACCTCGTCATCGGCAACCTGGGATACTTAGACATCGAATTCAAGCTTGATTCATAAGAATCGACTTAAAAATTCCCTAGCGGCACTTTCTGCCAAGCGTAGAGAACCTTCTTTCCGGCAGCGGTG
>NC_092360.1:19323700-19344514 GCF_030848805.1 Temnothorax longispinosus | reverse complement strand
TAGTATATTTGAACTGATCAGCCAATAATCAGACTTATTTACTAGTTATTTACTATTTGATACGCGTATCAAGAGATCGGTGTAAACTAGGCCACACTTTACACACGAATCAACGGAAGACGTAAGACGTAAATCGTAAGGAAATGCACCAATCAGAGTCGACTATTCCTCTCTCCAAGAGGGAAGAAGAGGGGAATAGTCGACTCTGATTGGTGGATTTCCTTACGATTTACGTCTTACGTCTTCCGTCGATTCGTGTGTGTGTGTGTCCGGGGCTTCAGTCCATGGCCGCTCTCAGGTTTTCTTCTAGTTCTACCGAAAATTGAAACAGCGATCGTGAGTCGTGAGTACCGCTCTCAGGCTTCTCCCTTCTCTCTACGGTCGTTTGTGGATGGTTCACAGGTATTTATTATAATATGGAATATTTATGTGTAAATAATATTTATTTCGTTTATTGCTTGATTGTATCTTTTCAAGCAGAACATCATCATGCCTAAGGATTTCCAATTGTTATCAAAAGGACAAAAAGATCAATTAATTCAGATTGAATTAAATCGTTATAAAGATTCAAAATTGTTGTTACATTCAACTCCTTTAAACATATCGTCTAATTTATTAGATAAAGCGGAAATTGTTTCCATAAGTTCTGATAGTACATCCTGTGGGAGTCATACGTCACCCTCATATGTAAACGAAATAAATGAATTAAGTATAGAATCGCAGTTTGAAACACAAAATAACGAAGAGCAAGATATTGAAATAAAATATAACGTCTCTGAAGTAACAAATGTTTCTGACTGCACGAATAATATTACTTTACGGGATGATTTGCAAACATTCATTATTGATTGTAACATAGCACATGACGCTGCTAGCGATTTACTTACAATTTTGAGAAAACATGGGCATGTAGATTTGCCTAAGGATGTTCGACTTTTGTTTCAAAATCAACAATGTTGGCGGCCTCGTACAGTTAATGGTGCAAATTGCAGTAAGTACATGCATTATTTTATCTTGCCTGTACTTTTAATTATGTGTATGGTGACAAAAGAATAATGTACACACACACACACACACACACACACACACACACACACACACACACACACACACACACACAACATACAGGGTGTCTGAAAATTATAGACAATAGCCGTACTATGCAGATTAGAGTTGAACTGAATAATGATTTATGTGTCATTTCGTGATAGATATCAAGGAACTAGTTAAACAATATAAGTAAATAATCACACGGGAAGCGGTAAGACGAACTGTCAGCATGCCTAACGAAAGGTGGCTTTCTGCAGCTATAAGAAGGATATCTTGCTTCTTATAGAATCATCTAGTAACGGTAAATTTCAATTCCTAGTAAGCGGCATGTGACAAAACCACACGCCACCATTCCCATTCCTAGGAAATCCTAAAAAGCAAAACATTTTTTTTTATACAAGCTGAAAGCTATCTTTTGATAGACATGTCAGAGCCTGCCCTCTATTGCTTGCCGTATGCTTATTAATTTATATTGTTTTATTAATTCCTTGATAATATTATTACAAAATTTGCAGAATAGTACGTGACTTTCCTACTCAGTTTCACCGGTTATCTGTGTACCACGGCTGTCAGAAAATTTATATATATATACATTACAATCAAGAAACGCACTTTGTTACAAAAATCATGATGCTTTATACAAGAAACTTATATGCTATTTTTTTCTTCATTATAGCATCTCTTGAATTGGCTCGAAAAAGTACAGTTAATTTAAATGATATGACAACCGATGAAGGACGATTAGGCCAAAGAAAAAGACAACATATTGTATACAGTGATAGCGAGGAAGAACAGCATAATTGCCAATGTAGAAAACATATTAAAAGTAATGTATCACAAACATACAGTGTATTACATTTATTTTATGTTATAATTACGCATAAATTTTGCTGCCTTTTTTTTAAATGTTTATAATGAAATCTGTAGAAGGATCCTTCTATCTTTTGATTTCGATAAAAGGTGATATATTTGTAAAAAAAATTAAAATATTAGAATTATAATCGTTGTTTTTTGTACAGGAAAACAGATTAATGTGAGTAGTGTTACTACAGTACCATCGTGTCCTTCAAACGTTCAAATAAAGAATAAATATGTCAACGTACCACAAGTTGCAACATTCAACGATGCAAGTGGAAATAGTGCGTACAAAATTTCGCAAAACGGTATTATGATTTAAAATATTATGAAATAGAGTAATTATTATAAATATAAGAATATTAAATTTAGTCATTAATGCATTTACAGAAAATAACCCAGTCCCATCTACATTTAACGAGAGGCTACATTCTGAAATAAGTAATATGCCTATAATAGTAGAAGGTATACATATACATTGTTAAAATCAACAGAGATTATTTGTAACATACAGCATATTAACTTCATAAAATTTTTTTAGGATATGAGCAACTTACCGGAACCGTACAGGATAGTAATATAAAAGGTAAATTATCCCTTTTCATATTATTAACACTTTGTACACACAAGATATCCGATCAGTTTTTCGTACATCAAATTGTTGAATTTGTATTGTAGAAAAGTTGGACCAAATATTACGGATGCAGGCAGCTACAAATATTTCATTGAGAAATATTAACCAACGATTATATAAAATAGAAGATGCCATTAAACACAAAAGCACAAAAAGCCCTGTTGAAATTAATGACAATCTCATCGCACCGTTTTTGCCACTTAAAACAATAGAAGAGATAAAACAGTTTGAATGCTTACTGAGAACGTCAAATGAGCCAGTAACACAATTTGTAAGTTTTACATTTCTTTACTATCCTTACAATTGTATTTCATTTTAATATAAAAACACTTCATTAAAATGTTTTGCATAACATGGTTGTTGATAACTACAGAGTAAACATTGTACAATAAAACTGACATATTCACTACTTAATATATGTATATTTTATAATTATATTTGACTACAAGAAGTTAAAAATTAGTTTAAGCTCGTTGGAATTATTTTTTATTTTCTTTGGATTTCTTTGTTTCTGATGTACGTTATTAATCAAGAGTTCCGCGGTGAGGAAACCTAGGAGATTTAACTATGTGTAAAAGTTTTGTGGATGAAAAACATGCCTATAATTGTTTGAATAAAAATATCTTCACTAAACTTTATCATATCCTCTTATAATATTATACTGTTCTATCAGTAATTCATTGAAGTAAATGTAAAATATATTTCTTAATTTTTTATTTTCTTTACAGAAACAGTTTGTATCAAAAACTGGTGGCAATAATGCCAAAGATCACATATACAAATGTTTAAAAAAATTAATAACAAATGAGTGTGCCATGAAATGTTCATGGAAAGGCTTCCGTAATAACTTTCAAATATCGAACTTATATTCCATGAAAATTATGAAAAGTAAGTTATGGACGTATATGTGTGTGTCTATATGTATGTGTGTGTTGCTGAATTTACCAAATTTTTTATTACAATGCTTCTATTAGTTTTATATGATTTTCTTTTTCTAGAAGAGATAACATCGCACTACACATGTACAGAATCTGATTTCGACAACACTACGGCAGAATGGTTACGTTTTGCAAATCAAAGGAACAAGAGAGAAAATCAAGCTAAAGAAAATAATGCAAAATGTAACGAATGTAATGAAGATAACGAATATTAAATATATGTATAATATAATATTTATCAAGGTAAAGTTAAGTTCAAAAGATTTGTTTTTGTGAAATTTTGAACTTTTGAGACTTCTGATGACGCTAAAGTAATTATGACTGCAGAATCTATAAAATATAAAGATACTGAATTTATAAGAAATGGTACTGCAAATTACAATGCAGAAAATACAAGAAAGAGAGGAACATAGGAAAAAGAAAGTAGATAAAAGAAATCAACTACCACACAAAAAAGAGATGCAAAAATTAATGCGGAATAAACATTTATAGGGACAGATAATTGTTTAAAAGTATTTTGAATTGATTAAAAGTAAGAAATTATTTACTTTTCTGGTATTTCCACGATATATACGCAAATTATATATATAGTTATTTTTATTACTGTAATTAAATCAAAGACCTGTTATTCCTAGATGTTGCGTTTCCCAGATAACGCACATCAAAGAAATCATAAAAATATTTAAAAGATGTTGCGATAAAACATCTTCCAAAATCTTCATATCTTCAATATCACTATTTCATAACAACATAATAATTATATAACAATTCCATAACATTTTTTTTACAATTACAATTGCTTTTTTATTACAAAACTGTATAATAGAAATGTAATTTGTAGAGAAAAAAACTTTTTTCAACATTATTACGTAAAAAATGGATATAATTTCTTGTTAAAAATATATCTTATTATATTCTTAATTATCTCATGTAATTATTTTTACAATACACACAATTGTTTAAAATATGCGCAGTAGAATTAAACGTATTTTTAGAATATTTTTGTGACAAAACAAATTTCTCTTTTAATCTCATCTTGCATGATATATGAACATAACAAAAAATCTTTTAAATCTTTTGAAATACATTTGTATAGAAATCCGCAATCTATTAATTATTTTTATATTGAAAAGTATATTAATGTATATGAAATAAAACTATAAAAATACAATATATTCATTTATTAAACTTGTTAAACAAATATTAATATAAAATGATTACTCATGCATAACAGTTAACCATATTTATTCATAGTTTTACAATTACATACATTCTTCAGTAAATATAGTCTCATAAAAAGATAAAGTTTTATACATATATTTGCTTGATTCTTTTAATTAAATAAGATTGATACATCTGTAATAAATCTAAAATAAGTATGATTTATAGGAGCCTCATTAAACAAAATTTGATAGAATATTTAATGACTTGTAATATTGTAATGCTTTCGAAAGTGATAAATATAAGTATTATATAAATTTGTTTTTAATTCATCTCTCTTGTGTAACAATTATATTTATTATAATTTTCTATTAAAAAAGAATAGTTACTACGTATTTCAAAAAAGTAGTTATTTGACATGATTTACTGTAAGAAGTTATTTTCCTGTACATTAATTGTAAGACTAGAGTTTGTATCAGGTAGAAACAATCCTTTAGTATGTTTTAACAGATTGTGTCTTATATTGTTATCGTAAATTTAAATACGACTGTCCATTTCTTTTTCTTGATTTATCTAATATAAAAATCATGATTTTCCTGTAATAAGAGGGTTAGATAACCACACTAAATTATAAGATAAGATATAAATCTATACCTATGCATATAAATGTTTATCATTCAATTGTCACATAAGATATTATTTAATTACTATTTTTAGATTAAAAACAAAATATTACGGATATTTAAACAACTACATCACATATAAGTATTCCTTCAAAACTATTACACTATCAATGCTATTACGCTATTTCAATAAATTCATAAATGTGTACAAAACAGATTGTTCACTTAATTCAAAGGTTTCAGATAAGCTGCATCAAATGTATCAAGCTCATTTATTAAAAAGTTGGCCTCGTTTCGAAGATGCTTTGCCTTAGCTGCTGCTTTTTCCAATACAGCTAAAGTATTCGCTATAGTTCTAAGTTCGGTATCCATTTCGGATGTTGTTTCATCTACCAAATGACAGAGCCGTGCAAATGTGCTAGAGAGCTCCCTATATATAATCATACCAAATATTATTATACAAAAGAAATTTAAAAAATAAGTATATATATTGTTTTGTAATATAAAAAAATTTTGACAATTGAGAAAGTTAGTTTGAAAAGTCATTTTGAAAGAAAAAAATGTTACATCATAAATAACTAATTATACATATATAGTTTACAAAAAATTGAAATTCTATTATAATAATACATTTTAATTTTAAAGTATCAAATAGTTAAAAAAAAGAGCACAAAAATAACTGAAATCAAAGCAACATTATTTCTTACACATATTTGTACATTGTCGTATCTTTATAGATTATAGATGTATAAATATTATAACGTACTGTTGTACTTGGTGACTGCAATTTGCAGAAGTGAGATCCACAATCAATCGTAACTTTTTGGTAGCATGCGAAACATATTGTCGTTTAAATTCTCGTTCCTTTGCTTTATTAGTCCATGTTAGACGTTCATAGAGATATAAAGCACCATATATAGCACCAGTTATAGCGATTAATCTCCAGCCTACTGTTTTCAACATCTAGAAGAAACACTTATTTGTGAAATCTTTTTTTCACAACCCTCTCTGACCTCTCCTCCATATTGCACATACATAATACACAAACGTTTAAAATGTACCGAAGTTAATAAACATCATATATTGAACATTTGTTGCAATCAATTTTCTTCACTAATTTCTCTATTAATAGTTATTTCATTATTTACATCTATTCTCATATATTTCTCAATTTTTTATATTTAAATAAGTCACATAAAGATTACAATAAATATCTGATTGTAAATTACCGGATCTTACCTTCAGTTATTACAACGCGATAATAATGCAAATATGTTTCATTAAAAAAAATGTCAATGACTTTAAAATCTCGAAAGATATGATTCTTAGCAAAATTTTGCTTATTACAATATTTCGAAACAAATAAAATTTTTCTTTGATATTTCTAGCATCATCAAAAACTCACGAAATATTTAAAGTAGGTATTCAAGTTATATAAATGAGACATTCACTACTTGTCTGTCTCTGTCTTCCCTCTGTTCTCCCCCTCCTCCCTCTTTCTCTCTCTCTCTTTCTCTCTCCCTCTCTGCATATGAGGGGCATAAAAGTAGATTGTAAATAAAATTGTACATACAAAACCAGCAACAATAAGACCACCCATTGTACCCTGCGATGTTACAGATGCAACTGCTATACGAGTAGCTAATGACCAGTCATCAGATCTTGCTGGAAAGTTTGATGTACTTGAAACAAATTTGAGAGAATCGATGCTATCTGCAGGTGATGTGATACATGGCGGAATCTGCAGGAAAAATAATTATTTTCATATTTCTTTCACACTTAAAATGTGACATAAAAACCATTTATCAATTGCAATATTTTTATACAAAGTGTCTTTTACTAAAAGTGTATTTTCTTTAACCGCAAATTCTTGGTCAAATTTTAAATTAATTTTTCCTTAATAAAGTTGCTCAAACTAAAAGTCCAGAAAAATCATGATTGTTATAAATTTTCATATGCACATCTTTGTACAATATAATATATAATATATAAATTTGTTTCTCTGTATCTTTTTGAGACATATTTCGTATTAAACTTCAAATTAAAATTCTATCAAAAAAATTAAAATCTATTTTAAATTAACTAAAAAATACTCGTGACAATTTTATTATTTGTTTTCCTAAAGCTTAATTTTCACTGTTAATCGCTTATAATTTATAAGTGAGTGTTTTTATATTTTCATAAAGAAAAAATTGATTCAAAACACATCAACAATCCGCGATACATCTTACCTCTTGCGGATAATTGGCAATAGCTAATCTCTGACTCTGCCTTCCTGCGAATCTATTAATTATTGCTGTAAAACCCCAAGAAAAACGAAATTCTAGATCTTCATGAAAGTCTGCGCATAAATTGTCACAATTTAGTCGATAAAATATCTCGAATGGTTCTCGTCGTGGTAAAATGTTAAGCGACATTTGTCTTTTGTTTTCGGGCAATAAGCTTGACATTCTTTCGGTCATTTCTCGCTGCGAGCTTTCCATGTTCAATGCTAAAGCCGTGCTGAGTCTGGCTCGTAAATTTGATCCTGCAATAGAATATAAAACATTTTTGAGCTCTTCAGCTACGTCTTCATATCAAATCACAAAATATGTAATCGAAAATCACCTAAGCCATTTTCTACATGTGTATGAAGCTCCCGTTTATATACATTTAAAACGAGTGGTTCAGGGTGAAACGGTATACTAAATTCATCTATTAAAACGGCTAGTCGCCGAATTTCTTCGCTTAAAGCTTTAGAAACCTTTTGCTCTACATCTTCTACCATATGATGAATTTTATCCTTCATTTCTTGAGTTAACAGCATCAACTGTTGCTCTGTGAAATTCAATTTATCGTGGACCTCTTTTTTGACATTTAACTGTTCACTTCGCATTTTTTGTGTTCGTTCTAAAATTTCGTCCAACGCTTGACGTATTTCCCTACAACAAATAATAAAAACAGATATTTATATTTTTTATAAATATAAATGACTACAGAATACTTCTTCCTTCCTTCTCCTCCTTCCTCATCAATTATGAGACTTGAAAAGAATTATGTATCAATTTCTTTCACTTTCTTACGTTGCAATATGTTTCCCACGCTGAGAGTGTTGTTCAAATTTAGTTTTTACTGCAGACTTTGAGATACATTCTTCAAATTTCCTTTCAAAATCTTGAAATTCAAAATATCGATTTTGGAAACCGTCTGCCAGCGCACCATCTGTATATATTGAATAATATAAATTAGTTTATATTAAAAATGACTTTCAAAATTATAAAAGTATAGATGGTAAGCTCGAAACACATTACTATGAGCAGGTTGTCCACGTTGTTCTTGCATACGAGCTTGAAGAGTTTCTTTTGCAGAAATAAAAAAGACACGTTCTTCAGCATCTTTTGGACTGTAGACTTTTAACTCCCTGGATAAAAAGTCGATAGCACGTTCTTGATGTTGTGCCCTTACCTACACATAAAAAAATATATATAAATAAATAAAATTTGTATTACAACTCACAATTCAATCGTGATGTAAGCATATTGAATTTTGCCGACATATTATTAACATAAATAGCAACACATAAATCAAATAAAATAATTCTTTCTTTGATAAGTAACATATTATCTTTATAATTTTCAAAATTCTTATTTTATTATAAATATTATTATGATATATTAGCTTCTTGCTAATAAATTCATGCTGCAGGTGCATAGCATTTGTTTTTAGTGTAATAGAAATAGATATTGCAATTAAAAGTAATATCTATTTCAAGCAATTAAAAGTAATATATTAAAAGTAAAATATCTGAAATATTATATGTATATAACAAAGCATCTATTTTCCTTTTTCTTATTATAACATATCGCGCTCCGAGAAGAATACTGTCACAACTGGGCAGCGAACTTTGCATATAAACTTATGATACTATTTTAACACGTGTAGATAACATTTTAGGCATACTTTTGGCTTTAACTCAAAATCAAAATTTTGTTATTTGTGACAGTATTCTTCTCGAGGTGCGATATATTAAGTTTCTACAGTTCTGAGAGTTCTCTTTCAATCCGCTTTTGCTTTCCACATCAACCAAAAATGATTGATATATAATGAAATAACTTATTTATATCATAAAATGTGTATATATATATATATATATATATATATATATATATATATATATATATAATATATATATTTGTACAATATAGAATGATCTTTCTTAGCTAAATTTTATGATTTGTTTTGGCTCTGACTTTTGTTTCTTTGACTACTTTCACATGAGAACAGTTATATCTGAGATATGAACTTATTATGACAATAGATTTTATCTGATAAAGTTTTAAGATCATTTGCAGTCAAGAACTCATAAAAATTGCTCAAAGACGGTTCGGCTTTCAACTTCAACCTTCATATGACATTAGCTGTTTTGTCAAGAAAAAGGTTAAGAGAAAGTCTTCTCTCCACCATTTTTCATTGAATCAAATCAATTGACTTTTTGAACTTGAGATGACCTCCGATTATTACAATCATGACTTCTATGACTCTTTATCAACTCTAATAAAACAAGTTTTTGTTTGACCTAACCTTCAGATAACCTTGAAACTTTATCAGATAAAATATATCCTTAAGATAAGTCTATATCTCAGAAGTAATTGCCTTTATGTCAAAGGAATAAAAATTAGAGCCAACAAATCGTAAAACTCAGCTGAATCACCTTGTATATTAAAATACATACATAAAAATAATACCACAAATAATATTTTATACATATATATAAAAATAATATCACAAATAATATTTTATCCTGAAATCTCTCTGACATAAATTATAAATCGTTTAAAGTAGATTTAATAAATGTCATTTGTGGATAAATAGCAACTCCCATGATATAAATAAACTTACCTCCTTTTGTTCTTTGGCCAGCTAAAGAATAAAGAATATTACTAAATTCATTAGATTATAATATTATTATAGAGACTCAATTTTTTTAATTGTAGAAACTTAATTTTTACTCACAAAATGGAAAAAATATATGTATAAACATAAAATATTTAATATTACATTGTTAATTAAAAAATTTAATATTGCATTAATATTTCATTTAAGTATAAACAGTTATTGACTCATTCAAGGTGTATTATTTACATTTTTACCATTTATTATTTATTATTTTAATTCTTAAAAATTTTTTAGTTTTGTTTGTGTTATAGTGCTTTTATACACAATCATTTCAATATCTGTTTTAGTATTTTAATATATAATATTTTAAAATATAACAATCTAATTTTACCAACATATATGTTATGTTTAGTACATTTTTAGTATATCTTATATATATATTATATATGTATTTTATATATATTTTATATATTCCATTAGAGCTAAAGTAGAATTTGACTTAGCAAAAAATTATTATTGATAGAAAAATAATAAAAAAATTACTGTTTAAGAACAATTATTAAAAAATAAAGATTTATTAAAATAAAATATGTAATAATTTTTAAATATTCTTATAACATTTTTTTTTAATATTCCCGTATAAGATTAAATAAAAATAAAAACTTACAACTTTTAATAAGGTCAAATAATTTAATTAGAGCAATTTAAAACAATATAAAATATGTCATTTATCAAACATTTTATGAATAAATCAATAGTAATTTTAATATAGAAAGTTCAATATGATATTAAGATAAACTTTATTATTTAATATTTAAAAGATTAGAGTTATTAGAAAATGTTTATTATTTCGATTAGAGTTATTAATTATATTTATTTTCTTACAAATATCAGTAAATTCTGTACAAAGTATGTTGTAATTGTTCACAAGATGTTTAATTTTTTATAATTGGTACCAGTATATAAATACATACCTGATCAAAATACTCTGGTTCAGAGGCAGAGGCATCCCATCGATTATTTAAAATAAATATATTCGGTTTTGATAATTTTGTTGAAACTTTATGAAAGAAATTTTTTTCCTAGAAAAAAATAGAATCAATTAACTGAGGCTTCTTAGTAGTAGTTTAAAATATATGTATTATTAGAAGAAAATATTTGATTATATAAACGAGAGTTTAAGGATATAAAACAAGTTCATTAATTTGGAGGATTTTCAATTTTTTTAAAAATAAGATAAAGTTCTACAAAGATAGCACGTTAAATATTGTCGAATAAATAAAAGTTTTTCTCCAAAATAATAATTTTTCTTTCCGATATGTAGATTATGTATTTGATAGATTATGTAATAAATTATATTTCAAATATTTGCTATAAACTTGGATATAAATAGATATATTATACTTACAGTAACCATTATGGTGGATTCAGCATTTGCTACTAAGACAAAAACATCTGCATCCAAACAATGTTTATCAATCCATTCATCAAGATTTGGGGTTACATCTACTCCTGGACTATCAACAAATACTACATCGTCTCGTAGCAATAAGCATTTCTCTTTTGGCCAAAATATTCTTACTAAATGGCTTTCACATAACTTTTCTTTACAAAGAGCATGACCTAACTGCCCAACAGATTGAACTGGTTGTTTTTCAGTGGATCCTTCCGTAATAAGATATGATTCTCCATTATCTGAACCTTCAACTTGTAAGAAACAGTTTGTAGTATGCCCTATACCGCTTGGCAAAATTTTATCATGAAGCATGGCATTAATTACAGTACTTTTTCCATTACTTGTTCTGCAAATAAATACAAATACATGTAATATAAATTATATTCTCTATTTGTATAGTGTTCTATAATTCTCATCTACTAATTAGCACTATTTCTTAAAGAAAAACAAACTAAAATTGCAAAAGTTTTATATAACAAATAAATAGAAAATATATTTTGTATAAATTTTCAATTTTAATATTAAAAAACAAAGAAATTATATGCTAGTAATGTATAAAATATACCAAAATATATAAATACAAAATAGAAAATAGAATAAACTATTTTAAGACCAATGCATAAGTTATGGCAATATTCTAATTTATTTTTTTTTAAATATTATAAGTATGTATAAATTCTATTTTGTGTCTAAAGTTACACCAAAAGAAATCAATTAATTTTTGCGAGGCGCGCAGTTTGGAACTTGTGTGTGTGTGTGTGTGTATGTGTGTGTGTGTGTGTGTGTGTACATACATACATACATAAAAATAATATTAGGCTACTAAGATCTAATTGTAAGCTCGGACTGTAAATAACATTTTATTCTAGTTTTATTGTATCATAACGGTCTTAATTTTCTATTCAATTAATTTAACAGGCCAAATAACATTCTAATTTATAGAAGAAAAATTTATTCCTATTTTAATATGTATTTTATAATAAAATATTTTAATATGTATTTTATAAAAATAGTAAAATCACATTTTGTATGTATAAAATAAATAATTACAAGTACAATTAAATGGAAATATCGTTTAATATAATTGCTCACCTGCCAAAAAAGGCAACTTTCATGTGATCTCTTTTAAGAACATCTTTTATCGCTCGTATTTTGTCTATATAAGCTTTGACCTTTACTGCTTCTTCCACCGTTACAATATCCCGATCATTTTGTAATGCTGTTATAAAGTTAGATAATTAATTAACAATATAATTAAATAAATTAATATATTACGATTATATACACGTATTATATACACGTTTGCTTTATTTGTTTACTTACATGTCATAAAATCCACTGTTTCCTCCACATATTTTTCTATATCCACAAATATATCATTTATCCTTTTCTTTGCCTTAACAAAGATCTGTAGAGGAGAATTATCATTTCTAACATCTGTTCGAAGCTGGCTGTCCCCTCCAATCATGGACGATTGTACCATTGCACGATTGATATAGGCAGCCATATTTATATTTCTATTATGAATGATATATATTTGGCAAAAATAATAAAAAAGTACGGCGCAGGTGTTGTGGATAGACAGTACGTTGGTACACAGTGCACAGCATGCGGGATCAACTGAAATCATAAAAAGCAGGAATTAAATATTTTCTAATGTTCAACTTTTATATCACTATTTGATAAATGTACTGATAACATCAAAAGAAGTGTAACAATAAGGATCATATCATTTACTTTATATCAAACAATTATAGGATATATCTCTATGTACATGTACACACATAAGTTTATATTATGTATATATATATAGGTATATATATCAGAGATGGTTAAATAATTGTTTATAATGATTCAATATTTAGCGTAAATACACAGAAAGATAGTTATGTACATATAAAATCCATATCTAAAATCCCTTTCTAAATATATTAGAAAACACATATATAATCAAATATATATATATATATATATATAATATATTTGATGATGTGTTTTCTAATATATTTTAGATATGGATTTTATAACTATCTTTCTGTGTATTTATGCTAAATATTGAATCATTATAAACGATTATTTAACCATCTCTGATAATGATAAACACTATTGCAATTATCTTTAAGTAATTTAAAAATTAGCAAGTTTATAATTTTATAAATATATAATATTTACACGTTTTTTTTAGTCATTCAGATTTTTATTGTTAACTGTAGCTAGCCATACTTATTTTCGAGTCCTTAATTAGCCATATTCCGATCCATGAGATCACTTGACTTTGTCGCATTGTCATTTTTATTCTAATTAATATTTTTAAGCTTGTAATGTAAGAATTGGAAATACAGAGGCTGAATAAGATGTTTACAATAATATTAGGTCAATTAAGAATGATTTGTGAGTTTAAACTGAACTTATTACAAGGAAACTAGAAAATTATGTTATTATGTGAGAACTAGGAAACTGAAGAATGTTCAGCAGACTACTGGACTAGAATGTGGCAAGCTAAAGTTAATAGAAAGTATAGTTGATTATATTCAGAGAGATATCCTGTATAAGCAATATTTAGCGTGATTATGCAATATATTAATTCTTTAATAGAACATTGAAGAAGGTAAAAGAAAATCAATACGACGAATAATAATAAAAGGCAATAAATATGCAACAACATTGTTTTAAGAAATATTAAGTTTTATGTAATTGAATATATAAGGACTCTAGTAATTGAAATGGAATATAATTCTTATCCAAATAAAGATAAAACAAAATGATAGAGGAAAATGTTGTATTATGTCTAGTATGATCTATCAATCCATTCTCATTAATTTAGATACAAAAGTATTAAAGTAAGAAATACCAGATAATAGGTAAAGATATTGAAATACAAATAAGATACAAAATATTGACTTCTTGATTGCCTTATTTTATACTTTCTATTACTGTCATACTTTTTATTATTTTCACACATAGAATAATGAGAAGATTAATTTGCCTAAAACAAGTTTATAATTACATTTAAAAAATCATACAGTTTGATTACATAGATACAATGCAATTTTGGGAAAAATACAATAGATCATATTACCATAGAAAAATCATAAAATTATACATATCAGTAGAATAGTATAACATCTTCTTCTATCATTCTTCTATTTTTATTCGGAAAAGCGTTATAGCTTATTTCAGATACCAGAATCACTCTATATATCATATGGTTCAAACAAAATATAATATAATATAATATAATATGTATAATTTCATTATATTTCTATAAAATTTTTATTAATTTTTTAAATATATAAAACATCGAAAGAGAACAATGAAAGAGAATATATCTACATGTTGACTGTATAAAATAATATTGTGACTGTTATCAGGTGTTAATAAAGTTATAATAAAATAAACAACAATCTTCTTTTCTGTGTACGTGTTAAAATATTCATATCAATAACTTTTATATCTCAACGTATGTACTATCATAGCACACTAAAATTGCTAAAATAAAAATCATGTAAAAGCTACAACAATTATAATACTATCACAGATACAAGATTGCAATACTAGTAATAATAAAATTCCAATTTTAAATTTTGAATTAGATAATTATCTTATATAGGACATTTTATTCATTCTTTCTTTTTTCATAATTTTTTAATCATGTGATTGATATAAAATTTATATTTCTTTTCTTAAAAGTAAAAGTTTTTGAAAAATTTTGAACTTGATTAATAATAATGATGTGTGAACGTAGTGAATAATTTACTAAAAAGCAGGTGACATTACATTATTTTTATTAAGAGAACATTGTGTATAGATAAAAAATATATATATAGAAAACAGTGATTTGATAATTTTGAAACATTCAGCAAATATACATATATAAAAATAAATAAAACAAGCAACATATATATAAAATGTATAAATGCAATAATGCAACCTTTTTCTCTTTAGTCATTGATGTATCCGTAGAGTAACTCTATGATATAATTATTTCAATGTCTTTTATTGGTATCCAAAATTGCTAAAACAATTTATAACATAGTCATTAGCATAAAATTCTATTATAATAAAGTATCTATATTTCACTTATATTGTTAATGTTTTTTTCTTTAGAAGTGTAAAATGACACAGATATGGATAAAGTAAAAAAATTTATTTATATCCAAACTATTTTGTATTTCTAAATTAAAAATTTTATTGTAACGTTACTACAAACAAAATTAAAAATATTAATTTAAAATATTTTAAATTTTGAATTCAAATATAATTACTATAACTGCTAAACTGATAAATTAATGAATAATATACAAGCTTTCTTTCAGAAAATGTTGCACTAAGATATATATACTAAACACATATAAATTTTGCATCAAATCATATTTAATTTTTTCCAATATAAATAAATCGCGCTTTCGACAACTAAACATTCCGAGAAGATTACAATGTGTTTGATTAGTTAAAATAGTAAAATTTGCTTCATAAAATGTATTAATTCGGAATCTAACCTCTACATTAGTGTCAGAAGGTCTTTATATAAATAAATATATGAATTTTGTTATGGCACATTAAAATATATTTATAGCAGTGCAATTTTCATACCGTAAAAATAGTTGTGCGTAAAAGGATGAACAGTAATTCATGACTTTAAAAAATCTTCTTTAATTAGCACATTTTGATATAACAGCTCACGTCGGAGTTCGGAGTATCTTTGCAATCCATAGACGTAGAATTATATAGAATAGAGACCGGAAGTAGAACCAGAGAGAAAGATAAGAGTGGTCATCAGTGGTCATGCCCTAAACTATAGGGTTCTTTACTTTGATCGGGATTGGTGCATTCCAAAAACATGGCCGTTTGAGATGCGCAAGCAAATCTGCGTGATATCTAATGAAGGATGTCTGCTTACAACGCTGTGAGTGGCTGTGAGCATGATGCCCGATCTACAATAGCTGTAGTAAGCTGTAGTAAGCCTCAAGCCGTAAGAAATTGACCAATTACAGGCGAATGTGAGGAGAATAATCGACTGTGATTGGTCAGTTTCTTACATCTTGAGGCTTACTACAGCTTACTACAGCTATTGTAGATCGGGCATAATACAAATTAACCTATTCTCACATTTATATTATTTATTTGAAGATTAAAATTAAATTTAGGTTATATTGATACTACAACATTCGATTTGAAGAAAGAAAAGATTTTTTTTTTACATGTGAATTGAAATTATCTTGTAGAATTATTATATTTGGATATATAAAGACAAAACTATTATGGAAGACAGCAATAATGCTCAAGCAGGATGGGCCGATTCTTTTAAAAGTGAAAACGTGCATTGCGAAAAATGTATAAAGGAGTTAACAAAAGAAGAATTGTTGTCGCAAGTAATAAAATGTGCTAGTTTTGCTGCGGAAAAACATCAAAATCAAAGAAGGAAGAATGTCGATCAAACACCATACATAAACCATCCTTTAGGTTCAGTTTGAATAATTTTATAGGCCTGTTTGTTTTAGCTGAACTTTCTTGCACAGTTCATCTTTCCTCTTCTTTTCATGTTAGAAAAGGTGAACTATGCAAGAAGTTTAGCTAAACAAACGGGCCTAATGTTAACGTATATAGGATGTTCCAAAAATACAAGCTTTCTTCAATTGAGTTTCTATGTTATAGCGATAAAACTAATTTTGTTTTTTTAATTGTTATATTTTAATGTTGATGAACGATAGAAGAAGTTAAAAAGTAAATTTGATAATAATAGGTAAATAATTCAATAATATTTTTAGGTTATTATTCTTATATAGACAAAAATAATTTTTGCTGTTTTATTAAGAACATACATATATCTAGTGTGGAAAATTATCATTATAGAAATTATCAGCTTTTACTTAACGTTATGATAAGAGAAAGTTATTCCAAAACACTTTGTGTTTAGAAGAAAGTGACTTTTGGAACATTATTATGGTATATGTAACTGACTTTTACTCTTTTTTTTAGGAGTAGCAAATATTTTAATCCAAGAGGGTATGGTTTTTGAACCAGTTGTTATTCTAGCAGCAATCTTACATGATACCGTGGAAGATACTGATACTACATTTGAGGAAATTGAAAAAGAATTTGGATATAAAGTTACCCAGGTGGTTCGAGAAGTAACTGATGACAAAACATTGCCAAAAGCCAAACGTAAACAATTGCAGATAGAACATGCACCTAATATATCTCGCGAAGCAAAATTAGTAAAATTGGCTGATAAATTGTATAATTTGAGAGATCTTGAAAAAGGCATTCCCATTGGTTGGACAAGTGAAAGAGTAAAAGAATACTTTAAGGTGAGCTATTTCTATCGATGAGGACATAAGTTTTATAGAATATAAAACAAATAGCATTAATATTGCATCTTAAAAAACTTTCTTTGTTCTAGTGGGCAAAAGCTGTTGTAGATGGATGTCGTCAAACTAATCCTAATTTAGAAAGAGAATTAGATATTTTGTTTGCATCACATGGTTTGCTCTGAAGAGAATTGTAAGTAAAAGTCCTAAATCTAATAGCTGGTAAAATTCTAAATGTAACACGATACACATATAGATGAACAAATCCAAAACGCTTTACATATGGAAAATTATTGTATATAAAAACCAATACAAATGTATATTTACAAGTAACATTTTTGAATAATTTTTGCCAAGCAAATTGATTTTTGTCATTTTTCAAAGTTACTTTTCAGTCTTTTTACAATGTTTATTGTAAAACCACTTCATGTAGTTGGCCAATATTTCCGCTTCTTCTTCCGTGACTGCATTATACAAAGATGCACGTATTCCACCCACTGATCTGTAAAGAGAAATTATAGTTACTTTAATATTATTTTATATACTATATAAAATATTATTCTATTATTATTACATTAAATGTTTTGAATTTTGGAAAAATATGTTTAATGAACATATTGCTAGAATTAATTTAAATAATCAAGTAGATTGATATCTATAATACAAAGCAATAAATACATTTATCAAATAAAGATAATAGGGGGTACGAGCCGAACTAAGTTGTAGTAGTACAATTTAATGCTAAGAATTGTATTGATTATACAATTGAAATAGACATTTTGACCTTATTAGATCATCAAAACCTAGTTCGGTTCATAGATTCTATTACCTTTATTTGATTATTATTCCGTTAAGTCCTTGATAGAATTTTAAATAAATTTTAAATGATTTATTTTTTATTATTATATATTTTTTGTATTTATATATCTTTTGATTAAAAACTGAAATATAAATAATCAGATTAGTTTTTTATTTTTTATAATTATTGTGCACTCAACTGAATCGATAAAAACATAATTTGAGACTGTAGACTGTTGCAATTGTATTAAAAAATTTATGTGGTTATAATTGCGGTTTTATTTCAATAGTTTGTTTTCTGCTGACCTGTGACCCTTTAGCTGCAGCATACCGCGAGCTGCAGCACCAGAAAGAAACTCCTTTTCTAATTCCTCGTCACCGTTTCTTATTCTGAGTGGAATATTCATTTTACTACGTGCATCTGGCTTGATCGGGCACATATAAAATCCTTTTGATCCATCAATCACATCGTATATTTTGCTGCTCTTCTTCCTCGCAAAGTTTTGCATACCTTCGACTCCACCATTTTTTTTAATCCATTCAAATACCAAACCTACCATATATATCCTAAAATATAAAATAGTCCCGACAGATTAATAGTTGTAAGAATTTCCATTACAAGAAACAAAAATATAGTATAAAAAAATTAAATGCCATGTATTGGGTCGTCCCATGCCTATAAGTAACACGGACTTTATAGATATTTTTTAAATAAAATTTAACATTTTAATTTTAATCTAAAATATATTTTAATTTTGCACAATGCTAGGTAACAGGCAATAGAAATAGGGAATAGGAACAGAATTTGCGACATGTTGGATTTTTATTCTCTATTGCCTGTACCTGACTAGTCACTAAGGCTACGGTCAACGTGACGCTACAAATGCTTCGAAGCATTCCTCTTCTCTTTTTTTTTTGAATGAAGAACGTCACGTTGACCGTAGCCTAAAAGCGCTATATAAAATCAAATCACCGAGATTGGTCAGGTACAGGCAATGGAGAATAGAAATCCAACGCATCGGAAATTCTGTTTCTATTGCTTGTTGTCTGGCATATATTGCAAGAACCTTTAATTTTAAATTTTTAATTCCCCGGCTAAAAAAATTTTTCGATTTTGAATTAAAGAATAAATCAAGCTCTTTTTTATATCGCATTATTTATGGAATGACCAATATATAGAGCATTATTTTTTAAATCATTTTTTTAGGAATAGTTGTAAGATGCAAAAAAAAAAAATTGTTACATAATTTTTCCAGATGTATAAACTTCTAGATATAGGAATGTAGAATGTTTCGTTAATTTTTTTAGGATCTATTTTTTATAGCCTTATAAAAAAAATACTTATAGGTATATCAAATCAATTATGTATGTTATTTATGTGTATTCTTCAGTCAGTTATTAATTATGACATCAGTGATGTAATCAATGACACTTACTGAAAGACGGGTGGAGTATTGTGCAGAGAATTATCATTCGCCATTATAGTAAAATTTAGTATCGTCGGACATATATCCATAGCACGACCAAGCATGTCATTTCGTACAATCACTAAAGTAACACCAGCTGGGCCAATGTTCTTCTGTGCACCCGCAAAAATTACTGCAAACTGAAAACATATATGTTTATAATAATTAATATATTTGAGCGAACAGTTAATCTTGTGTTACTAAAATGAAAATATGTTACCGACGATTACCAAGATGAGATTTATTAAACTCCAGCTAATCTAAGTCATAATATGAAATTTATGAAATATTTTAATTAAGTATGCTATTTGGTGCTTGAATCCGTATTATATCAATAAAATTGTCAAAATCACTCTAAACTTTTATTTATTTTCTTACAGATACAGAACAGTTATGTGTGAAAATAACACTATAATGTCCACCAAATAACACCTGAATTTGTTATAATCCGCTTTAGTAACACTAGATTAAAAGTTACTACAAATATATGTATATCACTTCAACAATTCTTAATATTATTGACGGAGTGAGGTAATAAAAAGAAATCATACATGCTGATGCAAACAACAATTCATCAAACACAATTCATATCAATATGTCTTAAGATACTCATATCTTTTTATAAGCCTGTTCGTTTTAGCTGAACT
>NC_092360.1:19318700-19321200 GCF_030848805.1 Temnothorax longispinosus | reverse complement strand
ACTTTCTTAAAGTCATTCGATCGATGGCTTAGCTCAAGGATGCTGATTTGCGTGTTTCCATATGCGAGTAATTCCTCCTGCACTTTTTTCAGAACCTATAAATGACGAAGCATTCTCGATTAATTGATATATCTGTTAGTTCAATGAATGCGACTTATTCAAATTCTGTTATCTTCTAATATAAAAATGGATTTAAAAACACAACATGATCGATCGTTTTGATAGCACAAAAAATGTGACTGAAATGCATTTATTATACGTGATTATTGCATAAAAGTATGAAGATTATTTATTTATGATAATAATGCGCGAAGAGACGGCTGTCTATTCTCATGGATCCGAAAATCATAGGTCGACTGTAAATCGCAGAAATTATTAATATTTCTTATGGAGAGGAGACTATAAAGTTATATAAATATCTTTTGCATATACTTCTTCAAAAAAATTATTGTGACTATATGTAATATATATTACGTATGTACACATTTAAACGTATATGTTGCAAAAAAATTAATTGGTATTACATGAAAGTAAGTTTAAATAAAATAAGTATTAACAGATTAACATCAGGAACATTAATGCAAAAGCTATCTGCACATATTTACTGACAAGTCGTATCTTGAAAGAACATATCCTTTATAACTTGGCAATTGAGATCAATTAGATCAAATTACAACTTTTTTCTGCAATTACTCGCAACACTTATATATTATGTAGTAACAATATTAATCATCAATTTCTCCATACATATATTTATACTATACATATTGTTTTTTTAGTTTAGAATATTTCTTATCTTATAATAATCTTATAAAATCTACTAACAGAATACGATAACAAATCCACTACAAAACTGAGCATAATGTCATTTCGTAATCACTTAAATGATACATGCCATTTTAATGGTTGCGAAATGATAGATTCTTTCTCCGTTCTACTGGCAATTTGTTGTCGGAATGTCGTCGAAGGGGGGGGGGGGGGAAGGAAGAGCAGAAGAAGGAAACAGATACTGCTGGCAGAATTTAAGCTTAATGCGAACGTAGTTAATCTCAATCTACGTAATATTTTGTTTTATCTGTTTGCAAATTCCTAGCTTACTGCATTTTACTTGCTGGACTAGCTTATTCGTGAAAACATATGCTAAAAGAGTTATTGCATTTTATATGTAATGGATTGTTATATAAATTTTGATTTATACAGAATATTCATGCGTTTTTTTATAGGTTAAAAAAACATCTAAATTATTAAGAAAATTAATTTGATAAAATTAGTCATTTATTTTTGGAAAATAATTTTTCTTTTAACTTGGAAATTTTTATTTGCATAATGCGAGTTGTAAAAAAATTTTTTAACATACCTCGTGCGGTAATTTAGCAGGGCCGGCGCCGAAATTGATTACTTTATGACTTTGAGAGAGATCGGTCATTATTATAACTTGCAATTGACGTACGGCGTGGCAGACAGTGCAAAGCAGACTGAAGTGGATAAGAGACAAACAAGTGGTACCAGGCAGCAATCGTTATCGCAGTTGGTTCGTTCAATCCGTGGGAGGTCTTTTCAGATCTCTTATCTGAATTCCTCTATGTCTATGTATTTTCCTACTACAATCTTATCGAGATAAATAAAATTTCTAACGCGTGAGACATGAGGCATCTACGTTGAGCGGTTTGTTTGTTTTACTTTTAAGCAAATGTCGTACAGAGTGTTTCAAAACTATTTTTGTCCAAGATCTCATGGTCAACGTCAAGGCACGTTCCAATACGTACGTACAGTGCGTTCCAATATGTATATACATATTTCTTGTGGTTTTGTATAGAATATTATACAGAGCGAAATTTGTTAAATTTATTACGAACGTAATAAAAAAACAAATAAAGTCAAGGAGAACCGATAATCTTACTAATAAATCTTAATAGAAGTTTGTGGAGTTGAATTTTTATGAGGAAATTTTAAAATAGTGACTAGTCATTTTATTTTTATGAGGGAATTTTAAAATAGTGACTATAATTTTAAAATTCGCTCATAAAAATTCAACTCAACACACTTCTATTAAGATTTATTAGTAAGATTATCGGTTCTCCTTGACTTTAAATGAAGTTTTTTTTATTATGTTCGTAATAAATTTAACAAATTTTGCTCTGTATAGTGTATAATATTCCATACAAAAGCTACAAGGATTATAGATTATTAAGTTAATATATTTACAAACGAACATAATTTTCAACAAAGAAGAATTACGTAGTATAAGAAATTATATAGCGAAATTATATAGGATATGCGCCTGTTGATAAAGATAAAAAAAATTAGACAATTATTTATAAGTTATTGCATGTATACCGCCTTATTTATCTAATACAAAAAATATATTTTATAAAATAAGAAAAGTATTTCTTATATACAATACAATTATTTAAAAACATAATGTAAATAAATATAAGACTTATTCAACAATTTATCAAAAATTGCTTTGCAGATCTCTGCACTATTTTGTAACTAGCAT